>NC_142025.1:2451500-2474000 GCF_049901735.1 Notechis scutatus | reverse complement strand
CTATTCTATTCTATTCTATTCTATTCTATTCTATGCTATTCTATTCTATTCCCTGTTCTATTCTATTCTATTCTATTCCTTATTCTATTCTATTCCCTATTCTATTCTATTCTATTCTATTCTATTCTGTTCTGTCCTGTCCTGTCCTGTCCTGTCCTATCCTATCCTATCCTATCCTATTCTATTCTATTCTATTCTATTCCCTATTCTATTCTGTTCTGTTCTATTCTATTCTATTCCTTATTCTATCCTGTCCTGTCCTATCCTATCCTATCCTATCCTATCCTATCCTATCCTATTCTATTCTATTCTATTCCCTATTCTATTCTGTTCTGTTCTGTTCTATTCCTTATTCTATCATATCCTGTCCTGCCCTGCCCTGCCCTATTCTATTCTATTCTATTCTATTCTATTCTATTCTATTCTATTCTATTCTATTCTATTCTATTCTATTCTATTCTAGTTTTAGTTCTAGTTCTATTCTATTCTATTCTATTCTATTCTATTCTATTCTATTTTTTCTATTCTATTCTATTCCATTCCATTCCATTCTATTCTATTCTACTCTATTCTATTCTATTTTTATACCTTATTCTATTCTATTCTATCCTATTCTATCCTATCCTATCCTATCCTATCCTATCCTATCCTATCCTATCCTATCCTATCCTATTCTATCCTATTCTATTCTATTCTATTCTATTCTATTCTATTCTATTCTATTCTATTCTAGTTCTATTATAATTTCTATTCTAATCTAAAAGTTGGCGACCACTGCTCCAAAGCCCTGGAAGGCAGGAGAAGAAGCAACAACAGATGGAAACTCATCAAGGAGGGAAGCAACTTAGAACTAAGGAGAAATTTCCTGACAATCCATCAGTGGAACTGTTTGCCTCCAGAAGTCGTGAAGGTTCCGCCACTGGAAGATTTTAAGAAGAGGCTGGATAATCATTTGGTGGTGACCATTTAGTGGTGTAGGGTTTGGGGCTGGACTAGAAGACCTCCAAGGTCCCTTCCAAGTTCTGTTCTATCCCATTCTATTCCATTTAAATTCTATTCTAATTTCTATTCTATTTTTCATTCCAATAACTCTTCTCTTCTCTTCTCTTCTATTCTCTTCTCTTCTCTTCTCTTCTCTTCTCTTCTATTCTATTCTATTCTATTCTATTTCTTATTCTATTCTAGAATGGGGCAAACCTCACTTCACAACTCTCGCCTAGCAACACAAAATTTTGGGCTCAACTGTGGGCGTATGTCGAGGACTATTCAGGCTTCTAAGCAGGCCAGAAGCTGTGCTTAAAGGCAGGCGATCCTTTCTTGACTTTCCCTGAGACGGGATCTTGTCAGTAACCAGATCTTGCCCGGAGCCATGTGGGCCGACCGATCTGGAAAATATGACATTCCTCTGGGTGCTGAAAGCTTTGTGGCCAAATGGTGGCTGCCAGGTTTATGGGATGGTCACGGATGGATAGTCCAGAACCAGCCGTGAGCTGGGGCGGATGGGCTATGGAATCAGAGCCTGCTTTTAAAAACCACAATGTCTAGAAGTAGGCCATGTCTGCCTGCCTGCCTGTCTCTCTCTCTCTCTCTTCTATCTGCCATTTCACCTATCAGTCTATCTATCTAATCTCTCTATCTCTCTCTCTCTGTATCTATCTACCTATCATTTATACCTATCATTTATCTATCTATTCTGTTCTATTCTATCTATCTATCTATCTATCTATCTATCTATCTATCTATCTATCTATCTATCTATCTATCTATCTATCTATCATTTATCTATCATCTCTCTATTTATCTATCCATCCATCCATCCATCCATCCATCCATCTATCTATCATCTCTCTCTCAATTATTCTGTCTCTCCCTCTCTCTCTCACATTGTCTGTCTATCTATCTATCTATCTATCTATCTATCTATCTATCTATCTATCTATCATCTATCTATCTATCTATCTCTATCATTTATCTATCATCTCTCTATTTATCTATCCATCCATCCATCCATCCATCCATCCATCCATCCATCTATCTATCATCTCTCTCTCATTTATTCTGTCTCTCCCTCTCTCTCTCACATTGTCTGTCTGTCTATCTATCTATCTATCTATCTATCTATCTATCTATCTATCTATCTATCTATCTATCTATCTATCTATCTATCTATCATTTATCTATCATCTCTCTATTTATCTATCCATCCATCCATCCATCCATCCATCTATCTATCATCTCTCTCTCATTTATTCTGTCTCTCCCTCTCTCTCTCACATTGTCTGTCTGTCTGTCTGTCTGTCTGTCTGTCTGTCTGTCTGTCTGTCTGTCTGTCTATCTATCTATCTATCTATCTATCTATCTATCTATCTATCTATCTATCTATCTATCTCTATCATTTATCTATCATCTCTCTATTTATCTATCCATCCATCCATCCATCCATCCATCCATCCATCCATCCATCCATCCATCCATCTATCTATCATCTCTCTCTCAATTATTCTGTCTCTCCCTCTCTCTCTCACATTGTCTGTCTATCTATCTATCTATCTATCTATCTATCTATCTATCTATCTATCATCTATCTATCTATCTATCTCTATCATTTATCTATCATCTCTCTATTTATCTATCCATCCATCCATCCATCCATCCATCCATCCACCCATCCATCTATCTATCTATCATCTCTCTCTCTATTATTCTCTCTCTCCCTCCCTCCCTCCCTCTCCCTCTCATTTCTGTCTGTCTGTCTATCAATCATCTATCTATCTATCTATCTATCTATCTATCTACCTACCTACCTACCTACCTACCTACCTACCTACCTACCTACCTACCTACCTACCTACCTATCTATCTATCTATCTATCTATCTATCTATCTATCTATCTATCTATCTATCTATCTAATCTCTCTATCTATTTATCTCTCTCCATCATCTATCCTTCCATCTCTCCCTTTTTCTCTCATCCCTCTCTCCAATCTTCTATTGTTCCATCTCATTCTCTCTCTCTCTCCATCCATTTATCCATCTATCTAGTCAACCATCTCCCCATCCATCTCTCCTTCCATTCTCTCTCTCTCTCTCTCTCCATCTATCTATATTTCATAATGTAGGCATTATTATTAATAACATTATCAACAATTATGTCATTGTCATTATTACTGTCAATATTATTAATGCCATAATTATTATTAATGTGTTCATTATTGTTAGTCATTGTAACGAGAGAGAAAAAGTGGCTTGGATATATATTTGTAAAAATAATAAAAGTGGAGATACAAATAAGGAAATAAATTATTAAATCATCTTCATTACTATTAATAATGCCATCATCATTATTAATATTATTATTGATTATAATATTATTATTGTTAATGGCCGTGTTATTACTGCCATCACTGCTATTATTAAAGGTGTCATAATCATTATTATTAGTGGCAATTGTAACCACAACTGAGTCCCAAATTTATGTTACTAAGCGAGATATTTGTTAACTGAGTTTTGCCCCATTTTATGACCTTTCTTGCTGCAGTCATTAAGTGAATCACTGCATGTATCAAGTTAGTGACATGGTTTTTAAGTGAATCCAGGTTCCCCATGGACTTGGCTTGTCGGGAAAGATTGCAAAAGGGGATCATGTGACCCCAGGACATTGCGACCGTCGTAAGTATGAGTCGGTAGCCAAGCATGTGAATTTTGTCACGGTTTGTGATGGTTGCAAAATGTGAAAAATTGCTGGTTTTTTCAGTGCCGTTGTAACTTCAAATGGTCACTAAATGAACGGGTTGTATGTCGAGGACTACCTGAATTTAAAAACTCCAACAGGGAGCTCGGATAAATCCACCCACCTGGCTCTCCCTGGATGTTGGAAGAGAGAGTGACGTTCCCTGCAAATTCTTCTTCTTCAATGCCTGCGGTTTTCCAGACATCTGCAAAGCACGGAAAGTGAAGACTGTGGGGGTTTGGAACTAGGAAATCCCCTGGCAATGCAAGTCTTAATAGAGAATAACAGAGTTGGGGAGGGGCCTTGAAGGTCATCTAGTCCAACCCCTGGCTCGAGAAGGCAATTCTATACCGTTTTGGACAAAGGGCTGTGCCAATTTATATATCTGTTTTTGTGGGAGAGCTGGGGGGAGAGGAAGATAAAAAAAAATCACAGGACTTCCTCCTTTTTATAAGATTTATTTATTTTTTACACGCGCGTGAATAGCTATACAGGCAGTCCTCCACTTACAACAGTTCGTTTAGTGACCGCAGTTACAACAGGACTGAATAAAAAGAGACTTAGGGCCGTTTTTCACACTTAACAGCCATTGCAGCATCCCCATGTGATCTGACTTGAGGCAGCTGACTCGTATTTATGACGGTTGCCGTGTCCCAGGGTAAATGCGATCCCCTTTCGTGACCTTCATACAAGCCAATGGGGAAGCGTGACTCACTTAACAACCATGTGACTAACCGAATGACTGCAGGCACTCAATTAACACAGCCGTGGCAAGAAAGGTGGTGAAATGGAGCAAAACTCACTTAACAACCGTCTCGCTTAGCAACAGATCAAAATTCATATTTATGTTCCTATTTACGGCTGGTTCCTATTTACAACCGTTGGGGTTGTCCCTGGGTCATCCTGTGTTCCCCTTTTTGTGACCTTCCAACGAGCAAACTGGGTTCGCTTAACAAACTGTGCGACTAATTAACAACTGCAGTGGCTCACTCAGCAACGGTAGCCAGAACGGTCCTCCAACGGGGGAAATTTTTACTCCAAAAACCCTGTCTCGCTTAGCTGCAGAAACGGCGGGTTCAGCTGTGGTCGGAAGTCGAGGACTGCCTGTATCCTCTCTGGACTACCTCACAGGGCTGGCAGGACCCCCTATTGCTCTCCACATCCACAATGTGAAACTCGGGTAAGGTTTCCCGGTCTCGCTTTCACACGCTCCTCCTCGATCCTCGTTTTCCACTGAAAGAGAGATTGCAGCCCAGCGAGAGAGGGATTAGCCATCCCACCCACCCACCCTGGAGGGTCCCACGCCGATTTTTCCACGGTCCGTGGCCCTGTCCCTGAGACCCACCCCCTGACCCCCCCTGAAACAGAGAATATTTGGCTTGTTTCTCTGCTCAACTATCTCCGTTTTTAATTACTGGCCACGTCGGAGACCCAAGGGTAACTTTCCCCCCCTTAAGACGCATTTTGCAGTGCCCAGATTACAGGAGACACCAACACCGACCGTGGTGAGCCGGTCACACAAGTATTAGATTTTGCCTCCGGCATTCTACAGTTTCATCCCCGCCGTCGGGACGTAGCCAAAAGCTGAGTAGGAAGAATAGCCTCATTCACATCTTAGAGAGATGCAGGCTTAATGCCGGCGGCGTACACCACGGGCCGGACAAATTAGCATCTGGTTTCAGGGCTCAAGGACAGGTTTTGGGGGTGATGCGTGCGACCAGGCTGGCCGAGAAGAAGATGACGGTCAAAAGGCCTGCAGAAAATCCTAGCCTGGGGTCTGAACCTACTGCATGGCCAAAACATCTTGCCCAATTCAGTTTTGGTCGCCACGATATAAAAAAGGATGTTGAGACTCTAGAAAAAGTGCAGAGAAGGGCAACCAGGATGATTAAGGGACTGGAGACTCAAACATATGAAGAACGGTTGCAGGAACTGGGCCTGGCTAGTCTCGTGAAGAGAAGGACCAGGGGAGACATGATAGCAGCTTTCCAATATTTGAGGGGCTGCCACAGAGAGGAGGGAAGGGGTCAAGCTATTCTCCAAGGCACCTGTAGGCAGGACAAGGAATAATGGATGGAAACTGGACAAGGAGAGATTCAACCTGGAAATAAGGAGAAACTTTCTGACAGTGAGAACAATTAATCGGTGGAACTTCTTGCCTCCAGAAGCTGTAAATGCTCCAACACTGGAAGTTTTTAAGAAGAGATGGGAGAAGGATTTATCTGAAGAGGTGTCGGGTTTCCTGCCTAGGCAGGGGGTTGGACTAGAAGACCTCCAAGGTTCCTTCCAACTCTGTGATTCTATTCTATCCTATTCTAAATCTGCACAATTGCAGGTCTCTCCAGATGTTTGCTTCTGGAGATTTAGACTAGACTAGAATAAGAATAAGAATAAAATCGAATAGAATAGAAATACAGGAACAGAATAGGATAGGATGGGATGGGATGGGATGGGATGGAATGAAATAGAGAATAGAATAGAATAGAATACAATAGAATAGAATAGAATAAGGAATAGAATAGAATAGAATAAGGAATAGAATAAGGAATAGAATAGAAAAGAATAGAATAGAATAGAATAGAATAGAATAGAATAGAATAGAATAAGGAATAGAAAAGAATAGAATAGAATAGAATAGAATAGAATAGAATAGAATAGAATAGAATAGAATAGAATAGGGAATAGAATAAGGAATAGAATAGAATAGAATAGAATAAGGAATAGAATAAGGAATAGAATAGAATAGAATAGAATAGAATAGAATAGAATAGAATAAGGAATAGAATCGAATCGAATAGAATCGAATAGAATAGAATAAGGAATAGAATAAGGAATAGAATAGAATCGAATCGAATAGAATAGAATAGAATGGAATGGAATGAAATAGAATAGAATAGAATAAGGAATAGAATAGAATAGAATAGAATAGAATAGAATAGAATAGAATAGAATAGAATAGACGGAATGGAATGGGGTGGAATGGAATAGAATAGAATAGAATAGAATAGAATAGAATAGAATAGAATAGAATAGAATAGAATAGAATAGAATAGAATAGACGGAATGGAATGGGGTGGAATGGAATAGAATAAAATAGAATAGAATAGGTTAGAACAGAACAGAACAGAACAGAACAGAATAGAATAGAATAGAATTCTTTATTGGCCAAGTGTGACTGGACACACAAGGAATTTGTCTTGGTGCAAATGCTCTCAGTTAAAAGAACATAAAAGAAAAGATACATTCATCAAAGTTAAGAATTCACAAGGTACAACGCTTAATAATAGTCACAGGGTACAATAAGCAATCAAATCTAAGTTAGCCCAGATAGTCCTTGACTTACAACCTTTCGTTTAGGGACTGTTTGAAGCCATGACGGCATTGCCTTATGTGGCCTTGGGGATGCTGGGATGGTCATAAGTGCAAGGACACGACGTAAATCCCTTCACCATTACAACTCCTAACGGTCTCCAATAAAGAGTTGTATATTTTCTGTCGTTAACAGATGGCCAAAATTCAGGCTGACGTTGCCATCACTAAGCCAGGCACTTGTTGAGTGAGGTTTGCCCCATTTGATGACTTTTATTGGCACCGTTGTTAAGTGAACCCCTTACCATTGTTAAGTTAGTTGCCCGGTTGTTAAGTGAATCTGGCTTCCCCATTGACTGGTCAGCCGGTTGCAAAAGGGGATTGTGTGACCCTGGGACACTGCAACCGTCATAAATATGAGTCAGTTGCCAAGCATCTGAATTTTGATCACAGGACCAAACGGGATGTTGCAATGGTCGTAAGTGTGAAAAATGGTCATAAGTCCCTTTTTTCAGCGTTCTTGTAACTTTGAATGGCCACTAAATGAATAGTTGTAAATCAAGGACTATCTGTATCCACCCTATTGCAGAAAAAAATCTGTGTCTTTTCTACAGGTAGGGATGCTTTTCGAAGGTACTTGGACTACAGCGAGTCCTCGACTTACGATGTTCATGTAGTGACCGTTCAAAGTGACAATGGCACTGAAAAAAAGGGATTTATGACCATTGTACATACTTATGACCATTGTAGCATCTCTATGATCATGTGATTAACATTTCGATGCTTAACAACCGATTCACACTTATGACGGTTGCAATATTCTGCGGGGGGGGGGCGTGTCAGGTGACACCCTTTTGTGATCTTCTGAGGAGCAAAGCCAGCGGGGAAGCTGGATTCACTTAACAACTGGACAACTGACTTATCAACCACAGCGATTCACTTAACGACTTTGGCGAAAAAGTTTGTAAACTGGGCCAAAAAGCTCACTGAAAAATTGTCTCGCTTAGCAACAGAAATGTTGGGCTTAGTTTTGGTCATAGGTCCTGTATCTAGAAAGGAGTGACCTTCCTGATTTAAATTGCACTCCTAATTTCTGTCCACGGTTGCGATAGCCTAGTGGAGAACGGATGAAACGGCCAGATGGTGATGAGCAGAAGAATCGCCACCCCCCGCCGCATATCTCTTTCTCATCTCTCTCTCTCTCTCTCTCACACACACACACACACACACACACACACACACACACACCTCTCTTTCTCTCTCTCTCTCTCTCATATCTCTCTCTCTCATCTCTCTTTCTCTCTCATCTCTCTTTCTTTCTCTCTTCTCTCTCTCATTTCTCTCATCTTTCTTTCTCTCTCATCTCTCTCTCTCATCTTTTTCTCTCATCTCTCTCTCTCATCTCTCTTTCTCTCTCTCATCTCTTTCTCTCTCATTTGTCTTTCTCTCTCTCTCTCATCTCTTTCTCTCTCATTTGTCTTTCTCTCTCTCATCTCTCTCTCATTTCTCTCTCTCTCATCTCTCTCTCTCTCATCTCTTTCTCTCTCATCTCTCTTTCTCTCTCTCATCTCTCTCTCATCTCTCTTTCTCTCATCATCTCTCTCATTTCTCTCTCTCTCATCTTTCTCTCTCTCTCTCTCATCTCTCTCTCTCATCTCTCTCTCTCTCATCTCTTTCTCTCTCATCTCTTTCTCTCTCATCTCTCTCTCATTTCTCTCTCTCTCATCTTTCTCTCTCTCTCTCTCATCTCTCTCTCTCTCATCTCTTTCTCTCATCTCTCTCTCTCATCTCTCTTTCTCTCTCTCTCATCTCTCTTTCATCTCTCTCTCATCTCTCTTTCTATCTCTCTCTCATCTCTCTCTCTCTCATTTGTCTTTCTCTCTCTCTCTCTCTCTCTTCCCCCTCCCTCCATATCTCTCTTTTTCATCTCTCTCTCTCTCTCTCTCTCTCTCTCTCTCTCTCTCTCTCTCTCTCTCTCTCTCTCTCTCTCTCTCTCTCTCTCTCTCCTCTCTCTCTCTCTCTCATTATTTTGATTTTTCAATGGGCAGATAGGTTTTTTGGCAGCGCTGCAGAGCTCCAGGCCTCATCCAAGGATTTAATGAGCCCCTCATTAAGGGGGAAATCAGAGATATGAGCTGGCTTCCTGCAACCACACACACATAAAGATCCTTCTAGAAGCCGATGGCATTTTGCAAACCCCTCCTCCGTCTTCACAGGATTTTGGCCATGTTTTCCACCCATTTTGGAGGAGTTTTGGTCAACCCTCTTAGCTTGGAATGCCCGAAGGAACTTTGGCTGGGCGGGAAACAGGTTGTCCTTGACTTACGACCACAATTGAGCCCACGTTTCCTTGGCTAAGAGACCTAAAGGGTAGTTTTGCCCCACTTGTTAAGTGAATCAGTGCAGTTGTTAAATGAGTCATGCAGTTGTTAAGTGAACCTGGCTTCCCCATTGCTTGTCTAAAGTCATAAGAGCGGATCACATAGCCCTGGGACACTGCGACCATCATAAATATGAGTCAGTTTGCCAAGTGCCTGAATTTTGATCACGTGACTATAGGAACGCTGCAACAGTTGTAAGTGTGAGAAACGGCCGTAAGTCACTTTTTTCAGAGCCATTGTAACTTTGAACGGCCACTAAAACAATGGTCGTAAGTCGAGGACTTCCGTACGCCGGGCTATAAAGTCAGTAAGAAACAATTGGGCAGGGGGTTGGACTAGATGACCTATAAGGCCCCTTCCAACTCTGATTATCTGTTAAAAAAAATATGGCTTCCCTGTTTTATAAGCACAACAACCCTGCGAGATAGGTTATGGGCTGTAAAATCCAGGGAAATTAGAGTTTGAACTTCAAAACCCATTAAAATTAAATTTTCCTCTTCTTAGAGTTTCACATTAGCTTTTTACCAGTTTTTACCAATCCCCCGGTTTCTATGCTTTAAGGGGGGGGACTCCAACTCCCAGAATCCCTCCGCCAGCATGCTTTAAGTGGGGAGGATTTCTTCAACTCCCAGAATCCCCCAGCCGGCATCCTTTAAGAGGGGAGGACTCCGACTCCCAGAATTACCCATTCAGCATGCTTTAAGGCTTCAATTCCAAGAATTCCCTTTGAGGAAAACTTAAAAATGTGTAGACTTCAGGTCTCAGAATTTGCATGCCGACTGGGGAATTCTGGGAGTTGAAGTCCACCCATCTTAAACTCTCCAAGCTAGCGATGCACCGATATACATATGAACAGAACAAACACCAAGAACTTTGTTCTCGAAACTCTACTGAACTGGACACAAACCCACGACGAAACCCAGCTTTTCATTTTGGAAAAGAAACGATGGCAGAATTCCCCAAACCTCGTGTCTCTTGACCTCAAACCATGACGCACGTAACGCCCAGTAATCTTTAACCAAGTTTGTGCATCATAAAAAGAGACTTTTATCCCGTTCCAAATGATTAATACAATTATGAGCATGCGGGAAAGGAAGTAGAATGGTAGGGGGTGATTGCAAAGGTTAGGATAGAGCTCAATTTCCCTGAATATTCTTAATAATAAGTTCCTGGCATGCAGGCTGGCTGCAAAAAAGTAAAAATTAAAATTAAAATTACCATCCTGATCGGGGTTAGTGCTAATCCTGACGGTTGGAGGGGCCGAAGTGAGATTCCCTGCATTTGTTCAATGTATTAATTTATATTTTTGCTCAACAGGAAAGTAGCTTTTGATCTGCTTTTCCTTATTAGAAGAGGAACAGTCACATCCCATCAGCTCGAGATCCTGATGAAGTTAAATTAGATTAAAGCCTGAGACATCTAACAAAATGAAATTCAGTGGTGAGGAATGTCAGGTTCTGCATTTAGGCAAGAAAAACTAAATGCCCAGGTATAGTACAGGTGGTACCTGGCTCAATTGTGGCAACTGTGAGAGGGATCTTGGAATCCTAGTGGACAATCACTTAAATAGGAGCCAACCGTGTATAGCAGCAGCCAAAAAAGCCAATGCAATCCGAGGCTACATTAACAGAGGGATAGAATAAAAGTTGCACGAAATGTTAATGCCACTTTATAAGGTCTTGGTAAAGTCACACTTAGAATACTGCATCCAGTTTCGGTCACCACAATATAAAACAAACAGATGTGAGATTCTGGAAAGAGTGAAGAGGAGATAAGTCAGTTTTTTCAGTGCTGTTGTAATTTTGAACAGTCGTTCAGTGAACCGTTTTAAGTCAAGGACTGTCGGTACTGGTTAATTGATTGGTCCTTTTTAAGAAGGGAGCACTGATCATTGGGTGTGGAACAGGGGTACCAAACTCAAGGCCCCCAACATGAGTGATATCGAGTAATATACTGGTAGTCCTTGACTTACAACAGTTCAGCGACCATTCGAAGTTACAACGGCACTGAAAAATGTGATGTATGACAGTTTCTCACACCGATGACCATTGCAGCAACTGACTCGTATTTATGACAGAGGCCGAGAGTCCTGTGGTCACTTTTGTGACCTTCTGACAAGCAAAGCCACTGGGCAAGGCAGCTTCGGTTAATATCCATGTGGCCAAGTTAAGAAATGCAGCGATTCACTTAACAACGGTGGCAGGAAAGGTCATAAAATGGGGCAAGACTCATTTAAGAACTCTCTTGCTTAACAAATTCCCAATTTTGGTTTTTTGATTTTATTTGTTTATTATTTTCCACCTTTCATTCTCCTTTGCTTAGTTTCCAGCTTGGTTTGATAAGGTTTGTTATTCCAATTTTGCAAACTCCCTGCTTCTGGCGCTTGCAATAAAGATAGTTTTCAGAGGGGAGGGGAAGAAAAAGAAAGAAATTTGGAAAGCACCAATCCAGGTGAACATTTTGCTGGCGCTCCCCGCTTGGCTTCTGAAACTGCAACGAAGAATAAAGCATTGAAAACACACACACACAAAACTCCACACTGGGTGCCCTGCCCTTGTGGGTCCTACAGATGGAGTCGCAAGCACAAAAAAAAAAAAATCAAGCTGATTTGTTTCTCACTAGAAAACTCAGCCGGATTTTCAGAAACGACCTGTAATTCACTTAATGACAGCAGCGATTCACTTAACATCCATAGCCAAAAAGGGTGACCGAACTGGGTGTGACTTGCTTAATGACCACTGGCTGAACCACATAAATTCTGGTCCCGACTTTGGCTTTCTTTCTTTCTTTCTTTCTTTCTCTTTCTTTCTTTCTTTCTTTCTTTCTTTCCTTTCCTTTTTCTTTCTTTCTTTCTTTCTTTCTTTCTTTCTTTCTTTCTTTCTTTCTTTCTTTCTTTCTTTCTTTCCTTTTTCTTTCTTTCTTTCTTTCTTTCTTTCTTTCTTTCTTTCTTTCTTTCTTTCTTTCTTTCTTTCTTTCTTTCTTTTTTTCTTTCCTTCCTTCTTTCTTTCTTTCTTTCTTTCTTGGTGCCTTTATTGAAGCATCATCATTAAAATAATTGGCATACTATATACGGCATACAGTTTAATATATATAAAATGTAGAGTCCTTGACTTATGACCACAATTGAGCCCAAAATTTATGTTGCTAAGTGAGACATTGGTTAAGTGAGTTTGGTGGGTACCATCTCAAGACCTTCCCTGCCACGGTTGTTAAGTGAATCCCTGCAGTTGATAAGTTAGTAACACGGTTGCTAAGTGAATCTGGATTCCCCGTGGACTTTGCTTGTCAGACGGTCAAAAAAAGGGGTGTGTGTCTGAATTTAGATGATGTGACCGTGGAGATGCTGCAAAGTGTCATAAGTGTGAAAAACAATCATAAATCTCTTTTTTCAGTGTCCTTATAATTCATTACAAGGGTCGCTAAATGAACGGAAGTTAAGAATTACATGATTAAAGTATGTAGAATAGAATAGGTACAGAACAGAAAACAGAAAGAATAGAATAGAATAAGTAATAAGAATAGAATAGAATAGAATAGAATAGAATAGAATAGAATAGAATAGAATAGAATAGAATAGAATAGAATACAATAAGGGATAAGAATAGAATAGAATGGAATAGAATAAAATAGAATAGAATAAGGGATAAGAATAGAATAGAATAAGGGATAAGAATAGAATAGAATAACTGATAAGAATAGAATAGAATGGAATAGAATAGAATAGAATAAGGAATAAGAATAGAAGAGAAGAGAATATTAGAATAGAAGAGAACAGAATAGAATAAGGGATAAGAATAGAATAGAATAAGGGATAAGAATAGAAAAGAATAGAATAACTGATAAGAATAGAATAGAATGAAATAGAATAGAATAGAATAAGGAATAAGAATAGAAGAGAAGAGAATATTAGAATAGAAGAGAACAGAATAGAATAAGGGATAAGAATAGAATAGAATAAGGGATAAGAATAGAATAGAATAGAATAACTGATAAGAATAGAATAGAATGGAATAGAATAGAATAGAATAAGGAATAAGAATAGAATAAAAGAGAATATTAGCATAGAAGAGAACAGAATAGAATAAGGGATAAGAATAGAATAGAATAGAATAGAATAGGGGATAAGAATAGAATAGAATGGAACAGAACAGAATAGAATAGAATAGAAAAAGGGATTAGAATAGAATAGAATAGAATAGAATAAGGGGTAAGAATAGAATAGAATAGAAAGAAAAGAATAGAATAGAATAAGGGATAAAAATAGAATAGAATAGAATAGAATAGAATAGAATAGAATAGAAAAAGGGATAAGAATAGAATAGAATAAGGGATAAGAATAGAATAGAATAGAACAGAATAGAATAGAATAGAATAGAATAGAATAGAATAGAATAGAATAGAATAGAATAGAATAGAATAGAATAGAATAAGGGATAAGAATAGAATAGAATAGAATAGAATAGAATAGAATAGAATAGAATAGAATAGAATAAGGGATAAGAATAGAATAGAATAAGGGATAAGAATAGAATAGAATAGAATAAGGGATAAGAATAGAATAGAATAAGGGATAAGAATAGAATAGAATAGAATAGAATAGAATAGAATAGAATAGAATAGATTAGGAATAGAATAGTGGGGCAAACGCAGCGTGGGGCAAATGGAAGTCCGTCACGGGCGTCCTCTGTGACAAGAAGATGCCGATGCGCCTGAAGGCGAAAATCTATAACTCTGTGGTGCGCCCGTGGCCATATACGGCGCAGAGTGCTGGCCGACGACCAAAGAAGTCGAAAGCAGACTCCAGACAATGGAGATGCGAATGCTCCGATGGTCGGTAGGCCTCACCCTACTCGATCGCGTCAGGAATGAAGAAGTGCGCAGACGGTTCAACGTCGTGCCCATCCCCACGGTCATGAGGCAGTCCCGCTACGATGGTTCGGCCATGTGAGTCGCGCCAAGGAAGAATCCATCATCAAATCTGCGATGAAGGTGATTGTCGGAGGAGCGAGACCGCGTGGTAGACCTAAGCAACGCTGGATGGACACGATCAAGGCCGATCTAGAGATCGCGAAGGCAGACCCGACATACGTGGCAGACAGAGAGGCGTGGAAGCAGTACTCAAGGACATTAGCGGACCTCGCCAGAGCGCGAGACAAACGCTGAAGAAAAAGAAGAAGAAGAAGATTAGGAATAGAATAGAATAGAATAGAATAGAATAGAATAGAAAGAAAAGAATAGAATAAGGGATAAAAATAGAATAGAATAGAATAGAATAGGATAGGATAAGGGATAAGAATAGAATAGAATAAGGGATAAGAATAGCATAGAATAGAATGGAATGGAATAGAATAGAATAAGGGATAAGAATAGAATAGAATAAGAGATAAGAATAGAATAGAATCAGGGATAAGAATAGCATAAAATAGAATAGAATACAATAGAATGTAATAGAATACAATAGAATAAGGGATAAGAATAGAAAAAGGGATTAGAATAGAATAGAATATAATAGAATAAGGGATAAGAATAGAATAGAATAAGGGATAAGAATGGAATAGAATAGAATAGAATAAGGGATAAGAATAGAATAGAATAGAATAGAATAGAATAAGGGGTAAGAATAGAATAGAATAGAATGAATAGAATAGAAAGAAAAGAATAGAATAAGGGATAAGAATAGAATAGAATAGAATAGAATAGAATAGAATAGAATAGAATAGAATAGAATAGAATAAGGGATAAGAATAGAATAGAATAGAATAGAATAGAATAGAATAGAATAGAATAAGGGATAAGAATAGAATAGAATAAGGGATAAGAATAGAATAGAATAAGGGATAAGAATAGAATAGAATAAGGGATAAGAATAGAATAGAATAGAATAGAATAGAATAGAATAGAATAGAATAGGAATAGGAATAGAATAGAATAGAAAGAAAAGAATAGAATAAGGGATAAGAATAGAATAGAATAGAATAGAATAAGGGGTAAGAATAGAATAGAATAAGGGATAAGAATAGAATAGAATAGAATAGAATAGAATAGAATAGAATAGAATAGAATAGGAATAGAATAGAATAGAATAGAATAAGGGATAAGAATAGAATAGAATAGAATAAGGGATAAGAATAGAATAGAATAGAATAGAATAGGGGATAAGAATAAAATAAAATAGAATGGAATGTAATAGAATAGAATAGAATAGAATAGAATAGAATAGAATAGAATAGAATAGAATAAGGGATAAGAATAGAATAGAATGGAATAGAATAGAATAAGGGATAAGAATAGTACAGAATATTAGAATAGAAGAAAACAGAATACAATAAGGGATAAGAATAGAATAGAATGGAATAGAATAAAAGAATAAGGGATAAGAATAGAATAGAATAGAAAAGAAAAGAAAAAGGGATAAGAATAGAATAGAATGGAACAGAATAGAATAGAAAAAGGGATTAGAATAGAATAGAATAGAATAGAATAGAATAGAATAGAATAGAATAGAATAGAATAGAATATGGGGTAAGAATAGAATAGAATAGAATAGAATAGAATAAAATAAGGGATACGAATAGAATAGAATAAGGGATAAGAATAGAATAAGGGATAAGAATAGAATAGAATAGAATAGAATAGAATAGAATAGAATAGAATAGAATAGAATAGAATAGAATAAGGGATAAGAATAGAATAGAATAGAATAAGGGATAAGAATAGAATAGAATGGAACAGAATAGAATAGAAAAAGGGATTAGAATAGAATAGAATAGAATAGAATAAGGGGTAAGAATAGAATAGAATAGAATAGAATAGAATAAGGGATAAGAATAGAATGGAATAGAATAGAATAGGATAGGATAGGATAGGATAAAAATAGAATAGGATAGAATAGAATAAGTGATAAAAATAGAATAGAATAGAAAAGAAAAGAAAAGAAAAAGGGATAAGAATAGAATAGAATGGAACAGAACAGAATAGAATAAGGGATAAGAATAGAATAGAATAGAATAGAATAGAATAGAATAGAATAGAATAAGGGATAAGAATAGAATAGAATAAGGGATAAGAATAGAATAAGAGATAGAATAGAATAGAATAGAATAGAATAGAATAGAATAAGGGATAAGAATAGAATAGAACAGAACAGAACAGAATACAAATAGAACGGAACAGAACAGAACAGAATAGAATAGAATAAGGGATAAGAATAGAATAGAATAGAATAGAATAGAATAGAATAAGGGATAAGAATAGAATAGAATAGAATAGAATAGAATAAGGGATAAGAATAGAATGGAATAGAATAGAATAGAATAGAATAGAATAGAATAGAATAGAATAGAATAAGGGATAAAAATAGAATAGAATAGAATAGAATAAGTGATAAAAATAGAATAGAATAGAATAAGTGATAAAAATAGAATAGAATAGAATAAGGGATAAGAATAGAATAGAATAGATTAGAATAGAGTAGAATAGAATAGAGTAGAATAGAATAAGCGATTAGAATAGAATTGAATAGAATTGAATTGAATAGAATAATGGATAAGAATAGAATAGAATAAGGGATAAGAATAGAATAGAATAGAATAGAATAGAATAGAATAGAATAAGGGATAAGAATAGAATAGAATAGAATAGAATAGGACAGTGATGGTGAACCTTTTTGTTGTGCTGTGCCGAAAGTGCATGCGTGCACACATGTGCCGGCACCCACAATGCAATCCGGTCCCCCCTGTGCATGCATGCTCAACACCTCTTCCCCACCCCCTTATCTGCACTGTGCATGCGCGTGCCTCCCAGCTGATTTTTGGCCTATTTGAGGGAAGCCTCTGCAGCCTCGGAAAGATGAAAAACGGGCCTTCTGGAAACACCAGAAGTGCCTGTTTTCAGCCTCTAGAGGGCCTCTGCAACATAAAAAACCCCCGTTTTTGCTCTCCCGGGGATTCGAGGGAAGCCTCTGCAGCCTCGCTAGGCTGAAAACGGGCCCGTTTTGGCACTTCCGGTATTTCCAGGAGGCCCGTTTTTCGGCGTTCCGAGGCTGCAGAGGCCTTGTTCGAGCCTCCGGGAGGGCGAAAGTTACCTGAAAGGGGCCGAAGATCAGCTGGGAGGCATGCACATGCGCAGTGCAAGTAAGTTTGACTTGGGCTTGCATGCCCACACAAATTGCTCTGCATACCACCTGTGGCAGGTGTGCCATAGGTTCGCCATCACGGGAACAGGAGAAGAGAACAGAAGAGAATAGAATAAGAAGAGAATAGGAGAAGAGAAGAAACAGAATAGAATAGAATGCAGAATAGAATAGAAGAATTAATAAGAATAGAATAGAATAACGAATAAGAATAGAGTAGAATAATGAATAAAAATAGAATAGAATAGAATGCAGAATAGAATAGAATAACGAATAAGAATAGAGTAGAATAGAATAGAATACAGAATAGAATAACGAGTAAGAATAGAATAGAATAGAATGCAGAATAGAATGCAGAATTGAATAGAATAACGAATAAGAATAGAATAGAATAATGAATAAGAATAGAATAGAATAGAATAGAATGCAGAACAGAATAGAATAATGAATAAGAATAGAATAATAAATGAGAATAGAATAGAATGCAGAACAGAATAGAATAACGAATAAGAAGAGAATAGAATAGAATGCAGAATAACGAATAAGAATAGAATAGAATAACAAATAAGAATAGAATGCAGAATAGAATGCAGAATAACGAATAAGAATAGAATAGAATAGAATAGAATGCAGAATAGAATAGAATAACGAATAAGAATAGAATAGTATAAAAAGAATAGAATAGAATGCAGAATAGAATAGAATAACGAATAAGAATAGGATAGAATAGAATAGAATGCAGAACAGAATAGAATAATGAATAAGAATAGAATAGAATAGAATAGAATGCAGAATAGAATGCAGAATAGAATAGAATAGAATAGAATAGAATAACGAATAAGAATAGAATAGAATAGAATAGAATAAAAAAGAATAGAATAGAATGCAGAATAGAATAGAATAACGAATAAGAATAGGATAGAATAGAATAGAATGCAGAACAGAATAGAATAATGAATAAGAATAGAATAGAATAGGAATGCAGAATAGAATGCAGAATAGAATAGAATAACGAATAAGAATAGAATAGAATAGAATAGAATAGAATAGAATAGAATAGCGAATAAGAATAGAATAGAATAACGAATAAGAATAGAATAGAATAAAAAAGAATAGAATAGAATGCAGAATAGAATAGAATAGCGAATAAGAATAGAATAGAATAGAATAGAATAGAATAGAATAGAATAAGGGATAAGAATAGAATAGAATAGAATAGAATAGAACAGAACAGAATGCAGAATATAATATAATATAATATAACCCTAATCCCTCAAACATTAGAAGGCTGCTCTCCTGTCTCCCCTGGTCCTTCTCTTCCCTAGACGAGCCAGGCCCAGTTCCTGCAACCGTTCATCGTATGTTTTAGCCTCCAGTCCCCTAATCTTCCTGGTTGCTCTTCTCTGTACTTTTTCTAGAGTCCCAACCTCTTTTTCATATTGTGGTGATGACCAAACCAGGAGGCAGGATTCCAGGTGTGGCCTTGCCAGGGCATTACAAATTGAACAAGTCCTGCCCAGAAGCTGGCCAGGTCACCCTGTGTCCTGCCCTGCTTCCACGAGGTCCTCAGCTGTGCATGGATAAGGTTGCAAAAGACAGGTGTCCCTTTGCGTTGTTGTCTGCATGTCACACACAATCGCAAAGGGCACAAGCCACCAGATATCCCCATCAGCGTATCTATGATCCTGTTGCACCCGTGCGCGGCCTATTCAACCATTTCCATAGTGGTCGTGAGCCGAGGACCATTGGTTGAATTGAGCGACATTGTGTTATTTCATACGGGGGGTCCTCACACTTACAACTGTTCACTTACTGACTTTGACGTTACAACGGCAGTGGAAAAAAAAAGGGACTCATGATTGTTTCTCACCCTTACAACCGCCACGGCATCCCCGTAGTCACGGAACCAAAATTTTCAGACACTTGGCAACCGAGTCGTATTTATGACGGTTGCAGCATCCCTCTTTGTGACCTCTTGATGAGCTGAGTCAACGGGGAAGCCCAGTTCACTTAACAACCGTGTTCCTAACTGAACGACTCAGAGATTCACCGTAAAAACTGCGGCAGGAAAGGTCACAAAATGGGGCAAAACTCCCTGAACAAAAGTCCCGCTTAACAACAAGAGATTGGGGGAATCAATTGTGGTCGTAAGTCGAGGACTATTCATAGGTGAGCTTGACCCTTTTTCCAACCCCCTCCCCCCTTTTAATTAAACCCAACTGGCATTTCTTTTTACCTCCACAAATCTTTTCAGCGATGGCAGGTGGAGGAATTGCGTCTCAAAGAAACCCCAGGTTTAATATTCAATTAATTGGTTTGGGATTAAGGAGACGGATTTTCATCTCCGGGTGGGCTTAACATCTAAGGCCGGGAAGCCAGTTGTGAATGTCAAAGGTGGAGGTGGCCAAAGCCTTAAATAAACCAATAAAGCCAGGAACAGGCAGGCAGTATTAGCTCCCTTCCTGGCAGCTGCCCATAAATCTCCTTTTTTAGGGCCTGGGGAGGAGGTTGAAGGTGGGATCCAGAAATAATTCAGCTTTGATTGTCTCTTAGATCAGCCCCGTATTGCGGTTGCCTAATGATGGTTAGTTTGTTTGTCCTTCCTTCCTTCCCCCCTCCCTCCCTTCTTCTCACCATCCCTGTCCCTTTCTCTCCTTCCTTCCTCCGTCCCTCCCTCCCTTCTTTCCACCTTCTCTGTCCCTCTCCTTCCTTCTTTCCTTCCTTCCTTCCTTCCTTCCTTCCTCCCTCCCTCCCTCCCATCTTCCCACCTTCTGTCCCACTCTCTTTCCCTCTTCCCTCCCACCCTTCTTCCCACTGTCACTCTTGCATTCCTTCCTCCCTCTCTCCCTTCTTTCCACCTTCCCTGTCCCTCACCTTCCTTCCTTCCTTCCTTCCTTCCTTCCTTCCTTCCTTCCTTCCTTCCTTCCCTTCTTTCCTTCCTTCTTCCCACCATCCCTGTCCCTTTCTGTCCTCCCTCCCTCCCTCCCTCACTCCTGTCTTTCCACCTTCCTGTCCCTCTCTCGCCTTCCTTCCTTCCTTCCTTCCTTCCTTCCTTCCTTCCTTCCTTCCTTCCTTCCTTCCTTCCTTCCTTCCTTCCTTCCTTCCTTCCTTCTTTCCTTCCTTCTTCCCACCATCCCTGTCCCTTTCTCTCCCTCCCTCCCTCCCTCTCTCACTCCTGTCTTTCCACCTTCCTGTCCCTCTCTCGCCTTCCTTCCTTCCTTCCTTCCTTCCTTCCTTCCTTCCTTCCTTCCTTCCTTCCTTCCTTCCTTCCTTCCTTCCCTTCTTTCCTTCCTTCTTCCCACCATCCCTGTCCCTTTCTCTCCTCCCTCCCCCTCCTTCCCTCTCTCACTCCTGTCTTTCCATCTTCCTGTCCCTCTCTCGCCTTCCTTCCTTCCTTCCTTCCTTCCTTCCTTCCTTCCTTCCTTCCTTCCTTCCTTCCTTCCTTCCTTCTTTCCCTTCCTTCTTCCCACCATCCCTGTCCCTTTCTCTCCTCTCCCTCCCTCCCTCTCTCACTCCTGTCTTTCCACCTTCCTGTCCCTCTCTCGCCTTCCTTCCTTCCTTCCTTCCTTCCTTCCTTCCTTCCTTCCTTCCTTTCTTCCTTCCTTCCTTCCCTTCTTTCCTTCCTTCTTCCCACCATCCCTGTCCCTTTCTCTCCTCCCTCCCTCCTTCCCTCTCTCACTCCTGTCTTTCCATCTTCCTGTCCCTCTCTCGCCTTCCTTCCTTCCTTCCTTCCTTCCTTCCTTCCTTCCTTCCTTCCTTCCTTCCTTCCTTCCTTCCTTCCTTCTTCTTTCCTTCCTTCTTCCCACCATCCCTGTCCCTTTCTCTCCTCCCTCCCTCCCTCTCTCACTCCTGTCTTTCCACCTTCCTGTCCCTCTCTCGCCTTCCTTCCTTCCTTCCTTCCTTCCTTCCTTCCTTCCTTCCTTCCTTCCTTCCTTTCTTCCTTCCTTCCTTTCTTCCTTCCTTTTTCCCACCATCCCTGTCCCTTTCTCTCCTCCCTCCCTCCTTCCCTCTCTCTCACTCCTGTCTTTCCATCTTCCTGTCCCTCTCTCGCCTTCTTCCTTCCTTCCTTCCTTCCTTCCTTCCTTCCTTCCTTCCTTCCTTCCTTCCTTCCTTCCTTCCTTCCTTCCTTCCTTCCTTCTTTCCTTCCTTCTTCCCACCATCCCTGTCCCTTTCTCTCCTCCCTCCCTCCCTCTCTCACTCCTGTCTTTCCACCTTCCTGTCCTTCCTTCCTTCCTTCCTTCCTTCCTTCCTTCCTTCCTTCCTTCCTTCCTTCCTTCCTTCCTTCCTTCCTTTCTTCCCTTCCTTTTTCCCACCATCCCTGTCCCTTTCTCTCCTCCCTCCCTCCTTCCCTCTCTCACTCCTGTCTTTCCACCTTCCTGTCCCTCTCTCGCCTTCCTTCCTTCCCCTCCCTCCCTCCCTCCCACCCCCCAACCATCACCGCGTAGAGGATAATGGGCAAGCTCAATCAACAGTCATAACTCGACGGCTACCTGCACCTTGCTTAAGTATCTTTCTTTTCCTTTCTCCTTCCTCGCCTCTCCTTTTCTTCTTTCATCCCTCTCTCTCTCTTTTGACATTTCTCTCTATCTTTCCACAGTTATTTTAAAAACCTTATTTAACCTTTTCTTTTCCTAAAAATTATATGTGCCCCAAATAAATGGACCAACATGACCAGTCATGGCTCGCACAGGCAGGAGCCAAGGAGGCGCACAGAGGCACATCCTTTCTATGCTCCGGAATCCTGAGGATTCTTTTTCCTTACAAAACAAATAGCCTTATTTCATATGTGTGGGCCACGCCTGGCTACGTTCCCAGAAGCGGAGAGAGATGCACCAATAAGCCAGCTCATTGTTAAGAAGCAGAGCTTATATTTCAGCTTTTCTGAGTGGGCACCTGCCCCAGCCCTGGGCCTTCCTTATGCACAGCCTCTCTCTCCCCCCCTCTCTCT
>NC_142025.1:2436500-2449000 GCF_049901735.1 Notechis scutatus | reverse complement strand
TGCCACGGTTGTTAAGTGAATCATTGCAGTTGTTATGTTAATCCCACGGTTGTTAAATGAATCTGGCTTTCTCTTGGACTTTGCTCATCAGAAGGTCGCAAAAGGGGATCATGTGACTCCTGCACATCACGACCGTCATAAATATGAGTCAGTTGCCGAGCGTCCGAATTTTGATCACATGACCATGGGAATGCTGCAATGGTCGTAAATGTGAAAAACGGCCATAAATCCTTTTTTTCAGCACCGTTCTAACTTTGAACGGTCATTAAATGAATTGTTGTAAGTTGAGGACTACCTGTTCTTTATACTCATTTTGAGAAAAAGAGTTTAATTCAAAAAGAGCATATGATCCTGTCAACTGTTTTCATGACTTCCGTCTAAAATAATATATATAATAAAATGTAAAATAACAAGTCTTTAACTTATGAATGTAATTGGCCCCAAGATAGCTCTTAAGTGAGTTGCAGTCGATTCTTTAGCTGTAGTTGTTAAGCAAATCACACGGTCATTAACTGAATCCAGCCGCCTTTATTAACTTTGCCTGTCGGGTGGCTCTATAAATCTGTTTAAGAAAGAAAGAAAGGGAAGGAAGGAAGGAAGGAAGGAAGGAAGGAAGGAAGGAAGGAAGGAAGGAAGGAAGGAAGGAAGGAAGGAAGGAAGGAAGGAAGGAAGGAAGGAAAGGAAGGAAGGAAGGAAGGAAGGAAGGAAGGAAGGAAGGAAGGAAAGGAAGGAAGAAAAGGAAGGAAGGAAAGAAAGAAAGAAAGGAAGGAAGGAAAGAAGGAAGGAAGGAAGGAAGGAAGGAAGGAAGGAAGGAAGGAAGGAAGGAAGGAAGGAAGGAAGGAAGGAAGGAAGGAAGGAAGGAAGAAAGAAAGAAAGGGAAAGGAAAGGAAAGGAAAGGAAAGGAAAGGAAGGAAGGAAGGAAGGAAGGAAGGAAGGAAGGAAGGAAGGAAAAAAAGAAAGAAAGGAAGGAAGAAAGGAAGGAAGGAAGGAAAGGAAGAAAGGAAAGAAAGAAAGAAAGAAAGAAAGAAAGAAAGAAAGAAAGAAAGGAAAGGAAGGAAGGAAGAAAGAAAGGAAAGGAAGAAAGAAAAAGGAAAGGAAGGAAGGAAGAAAGAAAGAAAGGAAAGAAAGAAAGGAAGGAAGAAAGAAAGGAAAAAGAAAGAAAAAGGAAAGGAAGGAAGGAAGGAAGGAAGGAAAGAAAGAAAGGAAGAAAGAAAGAAAGGAAAGAAAGAAAGGAAGGAAGGAAGGAAGGAAGGAAGGAAGGAAGGAAGGAAGGAAGGAAGGAAGGAAAGGAAGGAAGAAAGGAAAGAAAGAAAGAAAGAAAGAAAGGGAAGGAAGGAAGGAAGAAAGAAAGGAAGGAAGGAAGGAAGGAAGGAAGGAAGGAAAGGAAGAAAGAAAGAAAGAAAGAAAGGAAAGGAAAGGAAGGAAGGAAGGAAGAAAGAAAGTAAAGGAAGGAAAGAAAGAAAGAAAGAAAGGGAAGGAAGGAAAGAAAGAAAGAAAGAAAGTGAAGGAAGGAAGGAAGAAAGGAAAGAAAGAAAGGGAAGGAAGGAAGGAAGAAAGGAAAGAAAGAAAGAAAGTAAAGAAAGAAAGAAAGAAAGTAAAGAAAGAAAGTAGGAAAGAAAGAAAGATTAATTCAGGCAGTCCTGGACTTGCAGCTACAATAGAGACCAGAATTTCCATTGCTACCAAGGGCAAAAGCCAGCTGTGCCCGATTTTACAACCTCTTTTGCAATGGTCATTAAGTGAATCACATGGTCATTAAGCGAATCTGGCTTCCACAGTTGACTTTGCTTGTCGAACGCTGGCGGTGAAAGCCACGAATGGCGATCACGTGACACCGGCAGGCTGCAACCGTCACAAGCACACGCCGCCGGTTGCCAATTTTGAATCATGTGACTGCTCAGTTAAGCTTACAATATTATACGATAAACCTTATATATAATTATAGAGAAAACCGTGCGCCTTCCAGCAACGCCTGTGAAACCTGAGCGTGCATTTGCACCCGGCGCTGTTCCAAAACGGGACAAATCCCCCCCCTGCGATCTCGCTTCAACAGCCTCCCCCAAACCGACGGTGCCGAAAATAGACAGGCTGTGCAAAACCAAAATTGACCATTTGCTCTTCTCTTAACTCAAACAATATTTCGCCCCCGAGGCTTTGACGATGCTCGAAGAGTCGCAGGGAGAGGAGAGGGGTTAAAATGGCAGCGCCTCAAAGGTTGGGGATACCCCGAAAGTACGAAAACGGGGCAAAACTCAACAATAATAATCAGAACAGAGCTGGGAGGGACCCTAGAGGTCTTCTAGTCCAACCCCCTGCTCAATTAGGACAAATGGCTGTCTAGTCTCTTCTTAAAAACCTCCAGTGTCCATCCATGGCTTCTTCTCCTACCTTCAGGTGCTTTGGAGAATAATTACACTTTCCTCTTCTTTGTGGCAGATCTTCAAATACTGGAATACGGCTGTCATATACCCCCCACCCAGTCCTTTTCTCTAGACTGGCCATATCTAATTTCTGCAACCGTTCTTCATGTGTTTTAGTTTTCGGGCCTTTAATCTTCTTAGTTGCTCTTCTCTGCTTTTTCCCCCAAAATCTCAACATCTTTTTTGTAATGTGGTGTCCAAAACTGGATGCAGTTATTCCAGGTGTGGCCTTATTAAGGTTTTATACGTGCTACTAAACCTTCACATGATTTTGATTCTGTGCCTCTGTTTATACAACCAAGGATTGTGTCAGCTTTTTGGGATGCTTGTTTAAGTGATTGTCCACTATGACTCCAAGGTTCCTCTCACAGCGACTGATTTTTCAGCCAGGTTTCGCCTAATCTGCACTTGTACCTGTGGTTTTTCCTGCCCAGGTGTCTAAAACCTTGCTTTTCTCCACATTAAATTTCATGTTGTTGGTTTGGGCCCATTGTTCAAAGTCTGTCAAGATCTTTTTTGGATCCTGAGCTTGTCTTCTGGGAGTTGGCTATTCCTGCCAGTTTAGTGTCATCTGCAAATTTGATGAGTTCCCCTTGTATTTCCTTGTCCAAGTCATTTATGAGGATATTCAAGAATACTGGCATTGAATCCAAGATATTCAAGATATTGAAGTAACTTTGAATAGAATGACAGAGCTGGAAAGGACCTCAGAGGTCATCTGGTCCAGCAGTCGCCAACCAGTGGGCCAACTGGTGGTCCATGAGAAAATTTTGGTGGGTCGCAGAGAAATCTCACCCCCAGAACACACACACACCCAAGCAATTAATCCAGGCTGCACGGGAACACAAGGCTGTGCCGCCCACATGGCCCACGGGAACCCTCCCCGCCCATTCACTCCTTATCCAGCAAACTTATCTGCTAAATTGCTATTTTTCCGACCATCATCTGTTCTGCTGTGCCTGGAGATTTAGATTAGCTAGGAAGCAGGAAATGGTTGGATTTCTTGCTTTCTAGCTAGTCTTTAGATCTTCGGCTCTGCTTTTAAGCACAGCCAAACCTCCTTTAGGACTGAAGCTTCTATTATCCAGTGCAGACTCACAGCAAGCAAATTTTATGTGACAGACTCAGGTAGCCGATGGCAGATAGATAGATCACTGAATGATTCTGTGAGCAACTCAATCTGCCTGCCTGCTTTGCCTGATTTTGGGTAAAAGTTGCTCTTTTTTAATAAAAAAATTAATATTTATATAAATATTTATAATATTTACATACAAGCCATGCCCAGCCATTCCCATGACCACCAAGCCATACCCACAAATTAGGCCACGCCCACAGAACCGGTTAAGAAATTTGAATCCCACCTCTGCCTCTGTGTGTTTGTGTGTTTGTGTGTGTGTGTGTGTGTGAGACAGAGAGAGAGAGAGAGAGAGAGAGAGGGAGGGAGGGAGGGAGAGGTTGGATCAGATTCCCTCCCTCTCTCTCGCTCTCTTTCTCTCTCTCCCTCTCTCGCTCTCTTTCCCTCTCTCTCTCTCTCCCACCAACATCAGCAAGCCACCCTCAGTCAAAATTCATATTAGTGGTCCCCGGGATTTAAAATTATGAGTTTGGTGGTCCCTGAGGTCCAAAAGTTTGGCGACCCCTGTTCTAGTCCAAGCCGTGCTTAGGCAGGAAAACCTACAGCACTTCAGACAAAAGCTTATCCAATCTTTGCTTAAAAACTTCCAGTATTGGAGCATTTGCAACGTCCGGAGGCAACTTAACAACTGTTAAACCTCGCTTAGCATCTCTGCATGAGTTGATCGCCATTTGTGACTTTCCTAGCCAGCTTCCAACAAGCAGAGTCCATGGGGGAAGCCAGACTCGCTTAACGGCTGCTTGATTCACTTAACAACTGCAGACCTTTGTGGAACAACCATGGCACAAAAAAAGGCCATATAAAACGTCGCAAAACTTTGGGCCTCTTTTGTGGTCGTTAGTCAAGGGCCACCTGTAGGTTTTGGGTGGGGTCGCTAAGCAATCGGTCGTAAGTCCAGGACCGCTTGTAATATCTTACCAGGTATGGCAATACACAGTTCATTCGTCACCTTGGACGAGGTGCGTGATGCTTCTCAGACATCGCTTAGATTTGCACCTGGGAGATCCGCTGGATTTCCTCCAGGGGATCCTTCACTGCCGCTCCCTAAACATCCCATGCAAGATTACCGGGATCCCTCCTCCAACATTTTCACCTCTCCCTACCCATTTCCCCCATTTCTCTTTCCTTCCTTTTCTCCACCTCCAAAATGAAAGCGTTTTTTCATGAGAATGTTTACAAAAGCGAAATACCACGCGGGTTGCCATCTCCAACCAGATGTTTTTCATTTGGCCAGATTGCACGCCCATCACAAACACACGCACCCAAGCGCGCGCGCGCACACACACACACACACAAGCACACACAAATACATGAGAGAGACAGAGACAGAGAGGAGGGAGAAAGAGAGAGAGAGAGAGAGACTGGCAGCTTTTGCAAATCAAAAGCACCTGGTTTGAAAAGCCGCACCCTTGGGGGGGAGGAAAGGAAGGGGAGAAATGGTCAAATTAAGAAAAGAAAATCCCCCTCTTCCCCTCCCCCCCAAAAGCAGATTTAAAACATTTTTGGCGTGCCAAAGGGCTTCCCAGCTGGAAGACATTAGCAGCAAACTAGAAAATATTTTATTTCCCATCCCCCCACCCCCCAGAAGGTTCATACCTGAAGCCGACAGATCAAAGGAGGAATAGAAGCCAAGATGATGGTTGCAAGCAAGACTCTTAAGACTCGCGGACTTCAATTCCCAGAATTCTGGGAGTTGAAGTCCGCAGGTTGCTAAGGTTGGACATGCCTGACCCTAAGATACAGCAATGTTATTCGTGCTCTTCCTTTCGGTATACAGAAGTCCTCAACTTATAACCATCCTTTGAAGTTAACATGGTCCTGAAAAAAGGTGATTTATGACCAATCCTCACAGCCATGACAGCATCCCTACAACCATGTGCTTAAAATTCAGGTGCTCATTTTATATATAACGCAATAAACGATAATGCAAATCATATTTATTTTAACTTTATTTGTAAGCTGCCTTTATGACTTCGAGGCTCAAGCATATATTACATTGAGCCTTTTTTTGTCCTATTTTCTTCACAACAAGAAGAAAGAAAGGTGAGTTGGATTGAAAGAGGGAAGGACTGGCCCCCAAGTCACCATCTGGCTTTCATCTCTAAGGCGGGACTCGAACTCCCTGGTGATTGTTGATCCCCTTTTGCGACCGTCTGATAAGCAAAGCCAACAGGGAAGCCAGATTCACTTAACAACCATGTGATTCTCTTAACAATTGTGGCAAGAAAAGTCATAAAACGGGGCAAAACTCACTTAACAAAGGTCTCGCTTAACAACAGAAATGTTGGCTCAGTTGGAGTCATAAGTTGAAGTCTACCTGTATCTACAGACAGCAGAAGAGAAGAGAAAGAAGTGGAGAAAGTCACAAAAGGAAGCAAAGGTAGGATCAATGGTGATAGCGCCTTGGATGCCATCCCAAAATATTGGGAGCATCCCTTGAACACTATCTGCATTGACAAATTTCCTGTCGGTCAGTTGCAAAAGGCAGCTTGACTCGGAACAGCTGACTCCCTGTGGCAACACCTTTAATCCATCAAGGAACATCTGCTTATCATCACGTCCTTCGCCAGGGCTCGAGAGGTAGACCGAAGGGCCAAATCCAGTCTGAACACCTGGCTGCCTGTGCAACCAGCCTTAATAACAACATCTGGATGGATGGACACACTGCTGGCATTGACAATTTCATCACCAGTCAATTGCAAAAGGCAGCTTGACTAGGAACAGCTTAAATCCTGCGGCGAGATTTTTAACCCTATCACACAACCCCGCCTGGGCCTCCCAGGTCCATGGGAAGGACTCCAGAGGTGGACCTAAAGGCCAAATCCAGTCTCAACATCTGGCTGGCTGTGCAACGAACCTTAACAGACAACTTTGCAAATTTGCTGCTGTTTAGAAGCGGTTTCCTGCTGATGCAATGACCCACCCAGTCTCGACTTAACGGGTTTCCAATTTTCCTATGTGTTGGAAAAGGAGAGGAAAAAAAAAAACTTTGCAAAGTTTTGGTTGGACCTTTGAGTCAAGACAAAATCCAGTCCTGCATAATAAAATGTGACACCCACAAAGCAGAAACTCCACGCACAAAAAAAGTTTCTTAAGGACGGGCAGCCAAAGTTAAGAAAGTCAAAACAAAGCTGAAATGTCTGCAGTTGAAATTTTAGACATGTGGACTTTCACTCCCGTAATTCCCCAGGTTTGCCCTCTTGCAGAAGAATTCCGGGAGTTGAAGTCCACCCACCTACAAATTTCTAAATTTGGGAAATCCTAGGTAGACCACAATTGAGTCCAACGTTCCTGTTGCTAAGTGAGACATTGCTTAAGTGAGTTTTGTCCCATTCTACGACTTTTCACTTCAGTTGTTAAATTAACAACAGGGTTAAGTGAATCTGGTTCCCCCATTAACTTTGCTGGTCAGAACCCCAAAAAGAGGATCATGTGATGACAGCGCACTGCAACCGTCATAAATACGAGTCAGTTGCAGTGGTGATATTCTACTGGTTTGTCCCAGTTCAGGCGAACTGGTAGTAAAAAAAAATGCTACTGTTTGGCTGAACTGGTAGCAAAAAAACAGCTACCGATTGGGCCAAACCAGTATTTCTTTTTTATTTTTTTCCCTACCGATGATCAGCTGTTCCGGGATCCCTCTCGCTGTCTTATTGCTTTGCCCAAGAGGCTTCCCTGAGGCCCAGGAGGCAAAAAAACGAGCGCAAGGGGGGGTGGCTGCAAAAAAAAACAAAAATCCACTCCCACCCAGTCACATGGCCACACCCACCTAGCCACACCCACAGAACCAGTAGTAAAAATATTTGCATCCCACCCCTGGTCAGTTGCCAACCGTCTGAATTTTGATCATGTGACCACTGCGATGCTGGCAATGGTTGTGTGTAAAATGGTCACTTTTTTCCAGTGCTGTTGTAACATGATATGGTCACTAAGCAAACAGTTGGAAGCCGAGGACTACCTATAACCAGCTTGCATTTAATTGGCTGTCTAATATGGTGAAGAAACTGCTTTCTTTTGAAACTGACTTGGTTATTTGCTACAGCCATTTATAATCTGAATATATTCAAGATCCTCACGTTCAGGAGCTGCTGATCCAGTTCTACAGAGGAATGGTTGAGTCTGTCCTCTGGACCTCTATAATTGTCTGGTTTGGTTCTGCAACCCAACAGGACAGACACAGACTCCGGAGGGTAATTAGGACTGCAGAAAAAACAATGGCTACCAACCTGCCTTCCATCCAGGACCTGTATAATGCAGGAGTCAAAAAGAGGGCTGTGAAAATATTTACAGACCCCCTCACATCCCGGACATAAACTGTTTCACCTCCTTCCCTCAAAATGACTCTATATAGAGCACTGCACACCGGAACAACTAGACACAAGGGCGGTTTTTTCCAGAATGCCATCACCCTACTAAACAAATAATTCCCTCAACACTGTCCAACTATTTACAAAGTGTACAATACTATTACTGTTAATCTTCTCATCACTCCTTATCACTCATTCCCTCCCACTTGTGACTGTATGACTGTAACTTTGTCTCTTGTATCCTTACGATTTATATTGACTGTTTCCTAGAATGATTTGATTGCTTATTGTACCCTATGACTATCATTAAGTGTTGGACCTTATGATTCTTGACTCTTGATGAACGTATCTTTTCTTTTATGTACACTGACAGCATTTGCACCAAGACAAATTCCTTGGGTGTCCAATCACACTTGGCCAATAAAGAATTCTATTCTATTCTATTCTATTCTATTCTATTCTATTCTATTCTATTCTATTCTATTCTATTCTATTCTATTCCATTCCATTCCGTCTATTCTATTCTATTCTATTCTATTCTATTCTATTCTATTCTATTCTATTCTATTCTATTCTATTCTATTCTAATTCTATTCTATTCTATTCTATTCTATTCTATTCTATTCTATTCTATTCTAATTCTATTCCATTCCATTTCATCCCATCCCATTCCGTATATTCTATTCTATTCTATTCTATTCTATTCTATTCTATTCTATTCTATTCTAACTCTATTATATTCTATTCTTATTCTATTCTATTCTATTCTATTCTATTCTATTCTATTCTATTCTATTCTAATTATATTCAATTCAATTCAATTCAATTCAAATTCTATTCTATTCTATTCTATTCCATTCCATTCCATTCCATTCCATTCCATCCCATCCGATTCCATTCCATTCCATTCCATATATTCTATTCTATTCTATTCTATTCTATTCTATTCTATTCTATTCTATTCTATTCTATTCTATTCTATTCTATTCTATTCTATTCTAATTCTATTCCATTCCATTTCATCCCATCCCATTCCGTATATTCTATTCTATTCTATTCTATTCTATTCTATTCTATTCTATTCTATTCTATTCTATTCTATTCTAACTCTATTATATTCTATTCTTATTCTATTCTATTCTATTCTATTCTATTCTATTCTAATTATATTCAATTCAATTCAATTCAATTCAAATTCTATTCTATTCTATTCTATTCCATTCCATTCCATTCCATTCCATTCCATCCCATCCGATTCCACTCCATTCCATTCCATATATTCTATTCTATTCTATTCTATTCTATTCTATTCTATTCTATTCTATTCTATTCTACCATTCATTATTCTTCCATAAATTCTTCCATACTATTCAGCTTTTAAAACACCATCAAATTTTGGCGTCCAACCTAAATCACTGAACTATCGGATTCAAGCAGAGTAGCGAATAAATGTCCTATCTTGCCTCATCCATCTCCTGATGGGACATGTTTTGCCGTTTTTCACAGAATGCACGTTGGGTAGCGTGCAGAGTTCTGCTCTCAAGTATTTGGATTTCATGAGATGGGTCTGCCTTGCAATATTTGTGGAAAGTGGCAGCTTCAAATCTTGAAAACAGGAGAGGAATGTGCAGTTTGGCCACTGAGGTGTCCACCATTTTGCATGCAAGAATTTATGGTCTCCAAATCAGTTTTGTTTGGGTGACTGATATAAATTCCTTTCATAAATGGAGGTTTAATTGGTGAAATGTAGTACCCAGATTTTGGCTGGCCTCTGGCCTAAAAGGAAGTCAAGGAACTTCTCCAAAACATGAGGATGGAGAACTCACCTTCTCCTGGTGATTGGCCCAATGTCTCCCAGTTGGCTTTTGTGCCTAAGGTGAGACTAGAACTCACCGTCTCCTGGTGATTGGCCCAAAGTCACCCAGTTGGTTTTCGTGCCTAAGGAGGGACTAGAACTCACCTTCTCCTGGTGATTGGCTCAAAGGCGCGCAGTTGACTTTTGTGCCTAAAGCGGGACTAGAATTCACAGTCTCCTGGTGATTGGCCCAAAGTCACCAGTTGGCTTTTGTGCCTAAGGCGGGACTAGAACTCACAGTCTCCTGGTGATTGGCCCAAAGGCACCCAGTTGGCTTTCGTGCCTAAGGCGGGACTAGAACTCACCATCTCCTGGTAATTGGCCCAAAATCACCTAGTTGGCTTTTGTGCCTAAGGCGGGACTAGAATTCACCGTCTCCTGGTGATTCGCCCAAAGTCTCCCAGTTGGCTTTTGTGCCCAAGGCGGGACTAGAACTCACTGACTCCTGGTGATTGGCCCAAAGTCTCCCAGTTGGCTTTCGTGCCTAAAGTGGGACTAGAACTCACTGCCTCCTGGTGATTGGCCCAAAGGCAGCCAGTTGGCTTCCATGCCTAAGGCGGAACTAGAACTCACCTTCTCCTGGTGATTGGCCCAAACTCTCCCAGTTGGCTTCCGTGCCTAAGGCGGGACTAGAACTCACCTTCTCCTGGTGATTGGCCCAAACTCTCCCAGTTGGCTTCCGTGCCTAAGGCGGGACTAGAACTCACCTTCTCCTGGTGATTGGCCCAAAGTCTCCCAGTTGGCTTCCGTGCCTAAGGCGGGACTAGAACTCACCTTCTCCTGGTGATTGGCCCAATGGCACCCAGTTGGCTTTCCTGCCTAAGGGAGGACTAGAACACATTGTCTCCTTTAATTTTAGTTGAATTTTTTTAACTTTAACGTCTCCCTACCTATCATGTAAGGGATCCTGCCTATGATTATCCTATGTTGCCACGATTGTAACATGTTATGTACCCAACCCAATTTATGACCTTTCCATGGTGATCATTAAGAAAACTAATATCTCACTCCGGGTGCAGTTTTGCTGCAAACTGGACGTTGGTGCTGTTTTCAGGGGGGAAAAACCATCGCAAACCGTGACAGCGAGAGGCTGCAAATGGTCATAAGTGCAGGCATACTGCCAGCTGTCAAATCACATGATTGCAGACTGTTGTAGTCCTCGACTTAGAGCTTTTTGTTTAGTAACCATTCAAGTTACAAAGGCACTGAAAGAAGTGACTGATGACCGTTTTTCACATTTATCACTGTTGCAGCATCCCTGTGGTCACGTGATCAAAATTCAGAGGCCGGGCAACTGGTTCCTATTTATGACAGCCACAGAGTCCTGGGGTCATGGGATCCCCTTTTGCGACCTCCTGATCCAATGGGGAAGCCAGATTCGCCTCACAACCATGTTACTCACTTAACAACGGCAAAGATTAACAACCACGGCAAGAAAAGTTTCTCGAATGGGGTGAAGCTCCACTCCACTTAACGACTGTCTCCTTAGCAAAAGAAATTTTGGATTCCGTTGTGGTGACTGCCTTGTAATTGCAAATTTGGTTCCCAGATTTCCTCCTTTCCCCTTCGCCCAACATCTCTGAAATTCACTGACTGCTATGCTTATTTAAAACCAGATTCCTCCTGTAACCGTTTCAAGATGTTTTATCACCCGACGTGTGATGTATCTTTGGCTCGGATAGCTTCGCCATGGCTGAATCCCTTCCCAGATCTGTGTTTGGCACATTTGCACGCCTGTCTCTGGCGTTCACAGAAAACGGAAACCTTGCTCAGTGCCTCGGTTCTGCATTTTGCACGCCATGCCACACCCGTGGTTCAAAATAGAGCAGGCCTGAGCATCGAAGGGAGCATACATGTATTGCCTGTTGCACTGAGCAGTGTGGTATATGCAGTGCAACGGAGTCAGACGTGTGTAGATCTGTCCATTGGGGAAACAAAACAGCCACTCCACAAGTGCATGGCACAACAGAGGAGAACAAACCCATTAGGACAAGATTCAGCAACCCGTCTGCATTTGAAGGATAAAGGCTGTTCTTTGAAGATAACAAAGTCCAGATTTTGGACCGAGAGGACCACTGTTTGAAAGAGGGGTCCAAGAGGCCATCTACATTAAGTTTGAACAGCCCCCTCCCAACAGAGGGGGAAGGAGATGACACCATCTATCTCCAGACCCCAACACGGTCCTTTCAACAGCTCCACAGCCATTTGCACCACTCAGGTGACCCTGAGGACACAGATAAACCTCCAAGTGGCTCCAACGACCCTCTAAAAGGATGCAAATGACCAGCTTTGTCTGCAAGGAGCATCAATCCTTCAATTCCCCACCATCCAGCCAGAGCTGAAGAAGCTCCTTGAATGAGAAGTGAAACAAAGATAATACTTTTGTCTTTTAATAAAAGAGAACTTCAGAGAAATTTATGGGCCTTGAATAGAGGTAGTCTCTGACTTAGGGCTGTTTGTTTAGTGACTGAAGTTACAGCAGCACAGAAAGAAGGGACTTACGACCATTTTTCATACTTGCAATCATTGCAACATTCCCAAAGACAGTTGATCCAAATTCAGGGGCTTGGGAACTGACTCGTATTCATGACGGTCCCAGTGTCCCAGGATCACTCCTCCAAATACTTTCGAAAGCACCCGAGACAGAAAGGAAGGGAGCTCATTTATGTTGGTTTGTCTTTTGTTGTCCAAATGGCTTGTTACTAAATCACTGCTTGATCTTTGCTGGTTGGAATTAGGTAAAGATAAAGGTTCCCTCGCGCATCCGTGCTGGTCGTTTCTGG
>NC_142025.1:2429000-2431500 GCF_049901735.1 Notechis scutatus | reverse complement strand
CCGAAAGGGGAAAATTCGCCTCCCTGGGCCAGCTGAACTGCTTTTAAGTCTTGAAATTAATTGACGCTGGAAACTTCGCTCCAGCCCGTCAGAATCGAGGCACAGAACCGCGAAGAGAGAGAACAAAATAGCGGCAACATTGTGAAATTCGACGGGATCAGTTGGAGGTGGACCCAAAACAACACGGTTTGAGGAGGAAATGGCTCAGTTGAAAAACTTGTCCTAAATCAACCTTCCCGTATCTCTTGCCCTTCTTCGGAGGGTCTCTATTCAGTTTTAGTTACATTTTTATTTTATTATTTGTGGTCCTCGACCCACAGCGGTTCATTTCGTGATTGTTCGAAGTTACAACGGCATATATAAAGAATGATGATGTTTTTTATGTTATGTTTTATGTTTTTTGTGTTTTTGTTTGTCGTTAAAATCAATAAAAACTTTTATAAAAAAATAAAAAAATAAAAGAAGTTACAAGGGCACTGAAAAACGGTGATTGGTGACCATTTTTCACATGCGGCATCCCCCAGGGTCACAGGATCAAAATTCAGATGCCTTGGCAAGTGACGAGGGATAAAAAATATTTATGACAGTCGCCGGGTCCTGGAGTCACGTAACCCCACTTTGGGGACCTTCTGACAAGTGCATAGGGAAGCCAGATTTGCTTAGCAACCGCATTGCTCACTTAACAACTCCAGTGATTCACTTAACAATTGTGGCAAGGAAAGTCGTAAAAGCAGGCAAATCTCACTTAAGAACTGTCTCGCTTAGCAACAGAAATTTTGGGCTCAATTGTGGTCCTATCTAGGACTATCTGCTTTTTATTTTATTTTTTATATATATTTTATTTTATTTTATTTTTTATGTTATATTATGTTTTGTTTTGTATTGTATTGTATTGTATTGTATTGTATTGTATTGTATTGTATTGTATTGTATTGTATTGTATTGTATTGTATTATATTATATTATATTATATTATATTATATTATATTATATTATATTATATTATTATATTATATTATATTATATTATATTAATTATATTATATTATATTATATTATATTATATTATATTATATTATATTATATTATATTATATTATATTATATTATATTATATTATATTATATTATATTATATTATATTATATTATATTATATTATATTATAATACTATACTATACTATACTATACTATACTATACTATACTATACTATACTATACTACATTACATTATATTACACTATACTATACTATATTATATTATATTACATTACATTACATTACATTACATTACATTACATTACATTACACTATACTAATATTACACTATACTATATTATATTACACTATACTATACTATGTTATGTTATATTATGTTATGTTATATTATATTATATTACACTATACTATACTATGTTATGTTATATTATGTTATGTTATATTATATTATATTACACTATACTATATTATACTATTCTATTCTATACTATACTATACTGTATTATACTATACTATATTATACTCTATTATACTATATGATACTATTCTATACTATTCTATATTATACTATACTATATTATATTTTTTTTTATTTTTTCTCTTTGGAAGAAGAAAGCAAAATATAGAAAGCAGAGCAATCTTGCAATCTTTTTCTTCCTGCCTGACTGTGCAACAATTTTCTCTTTTTCCTGGAACGTCCCTTGACTTTCCTGCAGGTAGTCCTTGACTTACGACTGTTTGTTTAGTGACCAAAGTTACAATATGGCACTGCAAAAAACGATGCATACCCTTGCACTTGCAACCACCCCAGCATGTCTAAAATCATGTAATCAAATTCTTCAGTCTTTTGCAACTGGTATCTACAGGTAATTCTCAATTTACAACAGTTCAACTAGCGAGAGCTTGCAACGCCCTGAAAAAGGTGATTTCTCATACTTACGACCATTGCGGCATCCCCAGGGTCATGTGATCAAAATGCAGACGCTTGGCAACTGACTCGTATTTACGATGGTTGCACTGTCCGGGGGCGGGGTGTGTGTCACGTGATTACCATTTGTAACCTGCCCAGCCAACTTCAGACGAGCAACGTCAACGCAAGAAGCTACATTCATTTAACGACTGCTTGATTCACTAAACAACTTCAGCGATTCACTTAGCAACTGCAGTGACTCACACAACAACTGTGGCAGAGAAGCTTGTAAAACGGGGACAAACTCACGTAGCAGCTGCCTTGCTTAAGGAACCAAAATTTGTATTTTATTTGTGGTCCTCAACTTACGACCAGTTACTTAGCAGACGTTCGAAGCGAGGTATTTACCTTCGGCAGTTTCCCACAATTCCTACTGGTAGTCCTCGACTTACGACCAGAATTGAGCCCAAAATTTCATGTTGCTAAGTGAGATTCTTGTTAAGTGAGTTTTGTCTCACTTTACGACCTTTCTTGCTATCATTGTTAAGTGAATCCCTGCAGTTGTTCGGTTAGCAACACAGTCGTTAAGTGAAT
>NC_142025.1:2384000-2424000 GCF_049901735.1 Notechis scutatus | reverse complement strand
ATCAGCTATTTATTCTTTCTTTCTCCCTCTGTATCTATCTATCTATCTATCTATCTATCTATCTATCTATCTATCTATCTATCTATCTATCTATCTATCTATCTATCTCCTATCAGCTATTTATTCCCTCTCTCTATCCATTTATCAGTTATTCATTCTCTCTCTCTCTCTCTCTCTCTTTCTCTCTTTCTCTCTCTGTCTCTCTCTGTCTGTCTCTCTCTCTCTCTATCATCTATCAGCTATCTATTCTCTGTCCCTCTCCCTCCCTCTGTCTCTCTGTCTGTCTCTGTTTCTCTCTCTGTCTCTCTGTCTCTCTGTCTCTCTCATCTATCAGCTATCAGCTATCAGCTATCTATTCTCTGTCCCTCTCCCTCCCTCTGTCTCTCTGTCTGTCTCTGTCTCTCTCTCTCTATCATCTATCAGCTTATTCTCTGTCCCTCTCCCTCCCTCTGTCTCTCTGTCTGTCTCTGTCTCTCTCTCTCTGTCTCTCTCTCTCTCTGTCTCTCTGTCTCTCTCTCTCTCTCTCATCTATCAGCTATCAGCTATCAGCTATCTATTCTCTGTCCCTCTCCCTCCCTCTGTCTCTCTGTCTGTCTCTGTCTCTCTCTCTGTCTCTCTCTCTCTCTCTCTCTCTCATCTATCAGCTTATTCTCTGTCCCTCTCCCTCCCTCTGTCTCTCTGTCTGTCTCTGTCTCTCTCTCTCTGTCTCTCTCTCTCTGTCTCTCTGTCTCTCTCATCTATCAGCTATCAGCTATCAGCTATCTATTCTCTGTCCCTCTCCCTCCCTCTGTCTCTCTGTCTGTCTCTGTCTCTCTCTCTCTCTCTCTCTCTCTGTCTCTCTGTCTCTCTCATCTATCAGCTATCAACTATCAGCTATCTATTCTCTGTCCCTCTCCCTCCCTCTGTCTCTCTGTCTGTCTCTCTCTCTCTCTCTCTCTCTCTCTCTGTCTCTCTGTCTCTCTCTCTCTATCATCTATCAGCTTATTCTCTGTCCCTCTCCCTCCCTCTGTCTCTCTGTCTGACTCTGTCTCTCTCTCTCTGTCTCTCTCTCTCTCTCTCTCTCTCTCTCTCTCTCTCTCTCTCTCATCTATCAGCTATCTATTGTCTCTCCCTCCCCTTCTCCCCTCCCCACTCTCACTTTAAAAAAAAATGGACTGCCCAACTTCCCACAAGACAACTCTTGGAAATATCCACCAGTTGCCAAGCGCCTGAATTTTGATCCCGCGGTCGTGCAAATGCTACAACACTCATAAGTGGGAGGACAGGCCGCGAGTCCCTACTTTCAGTGCCACCACCACTTCAAATGGTCGGTAAACAAACTGTTGTAAATCAAGCATTGCCTCTAAATAGAGCCAGGTTATGCTGAGCTGCCGCCAGTCACCGTGGGTCAGTTTTTTCTGCAAACAACAGAGCAAAACAGAATGGAGCCGTCGGAGAACAGCAACGTGAAGCCCGAGGCGAAAATTCCCCGTCTTTTGATCTGGTTTTTCAAACAACGTCAAATCGGCTGCAGAAAAAAAAAAAAAAAACCCCGAAGCGAGGAGAATATTCAGCTGGCTTAAAATAAGCCTTGTGGTCAGGCCATGATTACAGACGGCGAAAAATTAGATCTAGGCGTGAGAGCGTGTGCGCGCCTGGTTTTTCAACCCAAAGTATTCGCCCCTGGGAAAAAGACAGGGAGAGAGAGAGAGAGAGAGAGAGAGAGAGAGAGAGAGAGAGAGAGAACGCAGGAGCCATCGGGAAGCAAATTACAAAGTCGCTTCCCGTCCAAAACCAACTTCCAGATTTGGGACTTGGATTCCTTGTAGTTTTCACTCCAACCCCAAACCATGTGGGGTTGGCAGTCTGGAATGGCAGATGGGACGTAGAAGGGCTACACCTTGTCTGGAAGAAGCCCCGCCCACTTGCCCTGGGACAGGTGGTCACCTTTAGGAGCATCCTGAACTCATTTGGTTATGGGCAGAGGTTTCCATGGGGAAACATCTCCTCCACATCTCCTTCCCAGTTCAGGAACGTGGAAAAAGAGGAAGATCTGGAGAAGGTCTTCATCAGAGGTGGCATTCATCAGGTTCTGACCGGTTCTGGAGAACCAGTCGTGGAAATTTTGAGTAGTTCGGAGCAGGGGTAGGACTCAATTTTTTTAACAACCGGTTCTGTGGGTGTGGCTTAGTTGGTGGGCGTGGCTTGGTGGTCATGTGACTGAGTGGACATGGCTTGGTGGTCATGTGACTGGCTGGGTGTGGCCAACTCAACATCACTCACATCGAGACTCGCATCTCCTCGCCTGGCCTCTCGTGACTGTGGGGATGCTGCAACAGTTGTAAGTCTGAAAAATGGTCATAAGTCGCTTTTTTCAGTGCCACTGTAACTTTGAATGGTCACTCCACACAAGCAAAGTACCAGCCAAGGAGGAGAAAAAAAACTCCAGAGAAGTTCCAGAGACAGGAAGTCTCGTCCTGCCAAGAATGTAATAAGGGTCAACGGAGAGGCAGTTTCTGTAAGCAACACCAGAATGTTTCCTTCCTGCCTTCCTTACAGGATTAGGCCAGTCATTTCTTCTAACATCCGGTTCTCCGAACTGCTTAGAATGTTAACAACCGGTTCTAGCGAATAGGTGCGAACTGGTAGAATCCCACCCCTGGTTTGGAGAACCAGCAAATGTCGCTCCTGACTGGCCCCACCAACCCCATCTATTCTCTGCCTCCCATCGAGTCCCAGCTGATTGGCTGGCTCTTCTTTGGTTGCCCTGCACAGGAGAACGGAGTTGGAAAGCAGGTTAGTGGGGTGGGGAAGGAAGGGGGATTTTGCAGTAACCTTCCCTGCCATGGCCACCAAGCCACGCCCACAGAACCAGTAGTAATTTTTTTTTGAATCCCACCACAGGTCTTCAGGTTCTCAGAGGTCAACTTGGTTGGAGTGGAAAGTGGACACAAAGGAAGAGACGATGTGGAGGTAAGCAGGGTTACCTACGGGAGATGGTTAATGAAGTCAAGTCAACCTTATTTCCACAGAGGGAGAGAGCCACCATGGGAAAGGCTCTTCTTCTTTGTCCCACCAGATGGGATAACATATTCTCATAACCTAACACTCTCTCTCATCTGGCGGGTCGGGTAGATGTCAATCAGTCAATCCACGAATATTGGAGGGTTTCAGCTCCTAGGTTTGGAGCCAGCAGGACTAAGCTAGTAAAGATATTCCAAATCAACCAACCAACCAACCAATCAATCAATCGGAATATAGCTGGAAGGGACCTTGTAGGTCATCCAGTCCAACCCACTACCCAAGCAGGAGACCCTGCACCATTTCTGACAGTTGGCAATCCAAACTCTTCTTGAAAGCCTCCAGTGATGACGCTCCCACAACTTCCGAGGGCAACTTCTGTTCCATGGGTTGACTGTTTATTGGTTGATTGTTGGATGGGTGCAACTGGGAAAATATGGTCCTCAAGTAATAAGAGGGAGCCACCATGGAGAAGTTCCTTCTTCTGGGTCCCACCAGATGGACCTCCTTAAGAGAGGGGACCCATAGCATCTTCTGCCTCCCTTCTCTGGTGGGTTAGTTGGATGGAGTTGGGAAAAGACGGATGCTCCATTGGTAGACATTTTCAAGAAATGATTAATTTATCTAGGATGGTAGAAGGAGTCCTGCCATGAGCAGGGGGTTAGACTAGATGACCTCCAAGCTCCCTTCCAACCTTACGGTTCTATGTATGTAATTGTTGAGGTCTGCAGGCTGTCCTCCAACAAACAAAATCAATTAGAGGCAGCTGGGTTCACTTAATGACTGTCCGATTCACTTAACGGCAGTGATTTGTTTGAGAAGCGTGGCTAAAAAGGTTGCAAAATTGGGTGTGACTCACTTAACAACCGTCTTGATTAGCAATGGAAGTTTCTGACTCTAATTGTGGCTGACTCTAATTGAGGACTACCTGTATAGAAACCCTGGTTGGAAGCTGACAGGTTTGACAGGCAAAAATCATGTCCTTGGGGTGCATAAAGGATACAGGTAGTCCTTGACTTATGACCATTCATTTAGTGACCATTCAAAGCTACAATGGCGCTGAAAAAAGGGCCGTTTTTCACAATTACAACCGTAAGCGATCAAAATTTGGACGATTGGCAGCTGACTCATAGTTATGACGGTCGCACTGTCCCAGGGGTCAGGCCATCCCCTTTTGTGACCTTCTGACAAGCAACGTCAATGGGGAATCCAAATTCATTTAACGACCGTGTTATTAATTTAGCAACTGCGGTGATTCACTTAACAACTGGGTCAAGAAAGGTCGTAGAAGGGGGCAAAACTCACTTCACAAACGTCTCGCTTAGCCACGGATATTTTGAGTTTAATTGCAGTTGTACATGGTTTTTTGTTTTTTGTTTGGAGCTAAAAGGTGACCTTGAAAATCTTTGATGGGGCGTGAAAAATTGGTCCTTTTATTCAACGATCAAGTTTCTTGGCTGGAACTGCTGGATGGGAGGGAACAGCGTGATCTCCAGATCTTTCGGGAAGATCCTCAGGGATCAAGGAAGATTAAAGGCTCAGAAGAAACGCAACAGTCCCATTTTTTTGGTGCGAAGACCCCAGACAACAGCTGCAAACTTGGAGACAGGACTGGGGTGAGGGGAGCTGTAGGGTTTTCCGCTGGCAAATGCTGAAGGATCTCTAGAGGATCGACTTTCCTTCGCAAGGACAAAAACAACGGTCAGGCAGGACTCGACTTACGGCCACTTTAAGGGTCCAGCTCCTTTAAAAAAACAGTTGTTAAGCGAGTCTTGCCCGATTTTACGAAGTTTCTCGCCATGGTTTGTCACTGCAGTCGTTAAGAGAATCACGTGGTCATTCAGTAAATCTGGCTCTCCCCCCTCCCATCCTTTGTTGATTTTGCTTGCGGGAAGCCGGCTGGGGAGGGAGGGGTCACAAAGGGTGACCCCATGATCCTGCAACCAGCATAAGTACATGCCAGTTGTCAAAGGCCTGAATTTAGATCATGTGGCTGTGGGGAAATGCTGCGGCGGTCATAAGTGCGAGGACTGGACAAAAGTAGCTTTTTTAGTGCCGTTGTAACTTGGAATGGTCGCTAATGGTCAGGTGGTTGTAAGTCAAGGACTATCTGTGCGGCTGTTGCCATGCAAACTCCGCCCCTTTTGTATATCTATGTGATGTCATAGGACCTGGGCACCAAGGGGGCAGGGTTTGAGTTGCAAGAGCAGGGTATTGTTTTCATTATTTCTGCTCCTCATTGTTTTCTATTTCTGCAAATAATGTCACTTTTATTTTAATGGGAAATGAGAACAGTCAAATACAGGTAGTCTATATTCTATATTCTACTCTATATTCTATTCTCTATTCTATTCTGTTTCATTATTCTATTCCCTATTCTATTCTATTCTATTCTCTATTCTATTCTATTCTCTATTCTATTATATTCTCTATTCTATTCTCTATTCTATTCTGTTCTACTATTTCATTATTCTATTCTCTATTCTGTTCTTTATTCTAGTCTATTCTCTATTCTGTTCTTTATTCTAGTCTATTCTCTATTCTATTCTATTCATTCTATTCTCTATTCTATTCTCTGTTCTATTCTATTTTCTGTATTTTGTCTATTTTATTCTATTCTTATTGTACTCTACTCTACTCCATCCCATCCCATCTCATCCCATTCCGTATTTTCTATTCTATTCTATTCTATTCTATTCTATTCTATTCTATTCTATTCTATTCTATTCTATTCTATTCTATTCTGTTCTGTTCTGTTCTGTTCTGTTCTGTTCTGTTCTGTTCTGTTCTGTTCTGTTCTGTTCCGTTCCATTCTATTCTATTCCTATTCTATTTTATTCTATTCTGTTCTGTTCTATTCTATTCTGTTCTGTTCTGTTCTGCCAGGATATTTTTCAAAACAGCATTTCAACCTTTCTCAAAAAACGCTGCCGTTTAAAGAGGTGTGTGTGTGTGTGTGTGTGTTTGTGCATGTGCCCAAGATGGAACAAAGTTACAGGGGTTGTGACAAGGTTAAGTCTCTCTTGTTAACCCTCCTGCCAAGGAGCTAATCCCCCCCAGGGAGACTGTGCTGTGTCGCATGCTGGTTTTGCTTGCCGCCTGCAAATTTGCACACTTGTTTGGATAGAGGCTTCGCTGCAACGCTTCGGGGTTAAGTCCTGTGACATCACTGCCATTCTATTTCCGACAAACACGCCGGCGCGCACACACAGATAGAGACACATAGATACACACACACACACATGCACGTTGATGGTTTTTTTTCCATCGGGCAAGTCAGAGGTAGGAAGATGGAAAATCTAATCTATCTTGCCTTCATACATTGGCTGGACAGTTATAACGGTGGGGGGGGGGGATGACTTTGGCCATTTTTAGGGGGCAAGAACAGAACATAAAATCATAAAGCAGGAAGGGACCTCAGAGGTCATCCAGACCAACTCCCCCCCCACCCCCCTGCCGGAGCAGGAGATCTTATATACCGTCCCGGTCAAATGGTGTTGTTGTCCGGTCTATTTTTGAAAACCCTCAGCGATGATGGGGAAAAACAGTGCTGCATTAACCATAGTTCGGCAAGATCCGAGTCCACATGTCATTCTCGACTTACATCTATTTGTTTAGTGACCGTTTAGTGACTGTTCAAAGTGACGATGGCGCCGGGGGGGCGGAAATGATGGTGTTTCACGGTTAGGACCGTTGCAGCATCCCTGGGCTCACGCGATCTAAATTCCACAACAGAACAAAACAAACAAATCAACAGAGCATCGGAAGGAACCCTAGAGGTCTTCTAGTCCAGCTCGCCCGCTCCAGCAGGAGACCCTGAACCATTCCAGGCAACGGGGTTGTCCAATCTCTTCTTTGTTCAAATCCTATCTGAAATAACCCTTCTCTCCTTCTCTCCTTCCCACAGTCTGGATTTCCCTCCTGACGCTGGGCCAAACGTGGTTTGACCACATCTGTGGGCGACTGCACAGAGGTCTCCCACCCCTCCGAAGTATGCGCATTGTTAGCTATTAAAGAGGGAGTAACACACCCATCGTCCTCGGGCAGTGAGCTCATGTGTTCCCTGCGTTCTCCAACAAAAGCAATTAATTACATCGCTCTGTCATTTCTGTTCCATCTTGGAATCCGGTTTCCCGTCGCGCTATCTTGGAAGACGGTTTCCTGAGGTCGTCTGGGATGACCACGAATGGAAGGTGGGGAGTGTGCGCACCCGTAGTTGGAGAAGGGGAAAAAATGTCCGTGGTCAGAGAGGATCGCCTCCTGCTCCCAAGGGAGGCCACACTGTAGGCCTTTGTCGACCTGAATGGAAACAGGGTGGAAATGCAACCCGACCACAGAGAAGGAGATTCGTAAGTGCATTGTGATGGTGAGCTGCGCACTTGGCTGCATCGAAGAGCAAGGAATGTCTGCTGGTAATGAAGATGGATGAAGCCACTGGCCGGGCAGCTATGTCTCGGGGTTAAGGCTGGCTTGGAGTCAGCGGGGTGAGTCACTTGTCTGCAGTGTGGGTGAAGGGGTAAAGGAAAACTGGAGGAATAAGGAGAAGGGAGGGAGGGAGGCAAGGAAGGAAGGAGGGAGGGAGGGAGGGAAGGAAGGAAGAAAATGGGAGGGAGGGGAGAGGAGAGGAGGGAGGAGGGAGGGAAGGAGGCAAGGAAAAGAAAAGAAATAAGAAAGGGAGAATAAAAGTGGAAGGAAAGGAAAAGAAAAGAGGAAGTGAAGAAGGAAGGAAGGAAAAGGAAAGAGGAAAGAGGAAGGAAGGAGGGTGAGGGAGGCAAAGAAGGAAGGAAGGAGGGAGGGAAGGAAGGAAGAAAATGGGAGGGAGGGAGGGGAGAGGAGGGAAGGAAGGAGGGAAGGAAAAGAAAAGAAATAAGAAAGGAAGAATAAAAGTGGAAGGAAAGGAAAAGAAAAAGAGGAAGTGAAGAAGGAAGGAAGGAAAAGGAAAGAGGAAAGAGGAAGGAAGGAGGGTGAGGGAGGCAAAGAAGGAAGGAAGGAAGGGAGGGAGGGAAGGAAGGAAGGAAGAAAATGGGAGGGAGGGGAGGGGAGAGGAGGTAGGAGGGAAAGAAGGAGGGAAGGAAAAGAAAAAGAAATAAGAAAGGAAGAATAAAAGTGGAAGGAAAGGAAAAGAAAAAGAGGAAGTGAAGAAGGAAGGAAGGAAGGAAAAGGAAAGAGGAAAGAGGAAGGAAGGAGGGTGAGGGAGGCAAAGAAGGAAGGAGGGAGGGAGGGGAAGGAAGGAAGAAAATGGGAGGGAGGGGAGGGGAGAGGAGGGAGGAGGGAAGGAAGGAGGGAAGGAGGAAAAGGAAAGAGAATGGAAGAAAGGAGGGTAAGGGAAAGAGGAGGCAAGGAAGGAAGAAAATGGGAGGGAGTGGAGAGGAGGGAGGGAGGAAGGAGAAAAGGAAAAGGAAAGAAAATAAGGAAGGAAGAATAAAAGTGGAAGAAAAGGGAAAGAAAAAGAGGACATGAAGAAGGAAGGACGGGACAGAAAAGAGGAAGGAAGGAGGAAAAGGAAAGAGAGAAGGAAGGGTGGGAGGAAGGAAGGAAAAGGAATGTGAAAAAGGAAGGGAGGAAGGAAGGAAGGAAGGAAGGAAGAAAAGAGGAAGGAAGGAAAGTAGAAAAAGGAAAGAAAAAATAAGAAAGGAAGAGGGAGGGAGGAAAGAGAAAAGAAGAAGGAAGGAAGGAGGGAAGGCTCCAAGTTTGTCACCTTCTAAAGAATTTTGTCATTCTTGTGATTGGCAGGCCTACAGTGTGACCTCCAGGAATGGTTCTCCATCTTGGAAAGCAATGCTAAAGTACTACTTTCTAAACGAGTGTTTCTGAAGCAACTTTAAGATGTGGACTTCAACTCCCATAATTCCCTCCCACCCTCTCTCTCTCTCTCTCTCTCTCTCCACCTCCTATCTATCTGCTAAAAATTGACACCATCTCAATGGCACATAGCCAAACATCTTACCTAAGGTGGGTGATTAGCCCAACATCACCCCCAACCTTGCCTGGTGGTACCCTTTGAGTCTCGACCCTCATAAGTGACTCCATGGACACCTCAACCTTCCCATGTGAGAAGACCGGACTTGGCTCCTCCAGATGTTGAATGTGTTCTTCTTAACGTCATCATCTGCAAAGCATAAATTCTGTGCTGCTTCGCGTATGATTCTTGCAGACTATGAATAAACGCGAGTCTTCTTGGACCTGTTTCAGCTTGAGAATTCGCCACTGAAAACCTCTACAAGGGGAGAGGCCATAGAGGTGCATGTGCAACCTGGCTGATTTGTGGACTTCAACTCCCAGAATTTTCCAGCTGGGGGATGGATGGATTGGATGGGTTGGACTGGATGAATAGGTAGATGGATGGATGGATGGACTGAATGAACAGACAGATAGATAGATGGGTGGATTGGATGAATAGATGGATGGATGGATGGATGGATGGATGGATGGATGGATGGATGGATAGATGGATGGATGGATGGATTGGATGGATTGGATTGGATGAATAGGTAGATGGATGGATTGGATGAATAGATAAATGGATGGATGGATGGACTGAATGAACAGACAGATAGATAGATGGGTGGATTGGATGAATAGATGGATGGATGGATGGATGGATGGATGGATGGATGGATGGATGGATGGATTGATTGGATGGATTGGATTGGATGGATTGGATTGGATGAATAGGTAGATGGATGGATTGGATGAATAGATAAATGGATGGATGGATGGATGGATTGGCTGAATGAATAGATGGATGGATGGATTGGATGAATGGATGGATGGATGGATGGATGGATGGATGGATGGATGGATGGATGGATGGATGGATGGATGGATTGATTGGATGGATTGGATTGGATGGATTGGATTGGATGAATAGGTAGATGGATGGATTGGATGAATAGATAAATGGATGGATGGATGGACTGAATGAACAGACAGATAGATAGATGGGTGGATTGGATGAATAGATGGATGGATGGATGGATGGATGGATGGATGGATGGATGGATGGATGGATGGAGTGGACCAATAGATGGATGAATGGATGGATGGATTGGATTGGATGAATAGGTAGATGGATGGATTGGATGAATAGATAAATGGATGGATGGATGGATGAATGAACAGACAGATAGATAGATGGGTGGATTGGATGAATAGATGGATGGATGGATGGATGGATGGATGGATGGATGGAGTGGACCAATAGATGGATGGATGGATGGATGGATGGATGGATGGATGGATGGATGAATAGGTAGATGGATGGATTGGATGAATGGATGGATGGATGGATGGATGGATTGGATGAATAGATAGATGGATGGACTGAATGAATAGATAGATGGATGGATGGATGGATTAGATGGATGGATGGATGGATGGATGGATGGATTGGATGAAGAGATAGATGGATGGACTGAATGAATAGATAGATAGATGGATGGATTAGATGAACAGACAGATAGATAGATGGATGCATTGGATGAATAGATGGATGGATGGATGGATGGGATTGGATGAATAGGTAGATGGATGGATTGGATGAATGGATAGATAGATGGATTAGATGGATTGGATTAATAGATGGATGGATGGATGGATTAGATGGATTGGATGAATTGATGGATGGATTGGATCGATGGATGGATGGATTGGATGAAGAGATGGATGGATGGATTAGATGGATGGATTAGATAGATGGGTGGATGATTGGATTGGATGACTAGGTAGATGGATGGATGGATGGATTGGATGAATAGATGGATGGATGGATGGATTAGATGGATTGGATGGATAGATGGATGGATGAATAGATGGATGGATGGATTGGATGAATAGATGGATGGATGGATTGGATGAATAGATGAATAGATGGATGGATTAGATGGATTGGATGAATTGATGGATGGATTGGATGGATGGATGGATGGATGGATTAGATGGATGGATTAGATAGATGGATGGATGATTGGATTGGAAGAATAGATGGGTGGGTGGATTGGATGGATGGATGGGAGGAAGGGAAGGAGAGAGGGAGGGAGGGAGGGAGGGAGGAAGGAAGGAATCCTGTGAGTTGATATCCATAACTCTTAAGATCACCAAGGTTCCAGACCCCTGGGATAGGGGAATTCCACTAGAGCAGTTGACCAGTTTTTAAAAGTTCTCCTTGTTCCAAACCTATTTTAGATACCGGATTAAAGTTGGAGAAAATACTATTCTCGTGGCTCTTTTGTCCTCCTAGTCAGAGTTCTGGTTCTTTGGCCCTTTACCTGCCCACGAAAAACTCCATCCAGGATTTGGTGACCTGATCTGGAAGGAAAAGTTCAGAGCTTCCCACATGGTGATTGTTGGACAACCACATGAGCAAACGTCTGGGATCTCCAGCTGTGGTCTGTGGACAACCTCTTGGCTGGTGACCTTATAAATTTGAGATCATTTTGGTCACCCCTACATGACATTGTTCATTTCCTCCGTCCTGTCTTGCTGCGATTTTTCCAGCCTGGCGAAGTCGTGGAGATCTGGAGCCTCCGAGAAAACAGGAGACAAAATTTTCCACAAAATTTGTGGCTGGCCTGCTAAGGCTTCCTTAAAAACGCATGTGTTGCTGACCCTACTGGGTTGTGGCATGTGCGATGAATATTATTTCTTTTGAGTGCAATGGGTTGTGAGCCCTTTTGTCTAGAGAAGAAAAAGGAAGACGGGCGAAGGAAGCACCGTTTGGTTGTTGTTCCTGGTCATCTGGTTTTGTGTTTAATAAAAAAAAATATCTGCACCGAGATGATTAAAACAGTCCAGGGGGGACTTCTGCCTTGATAAGCTAAGGAGAGTTTTTGGGGTGACTTTTCCCCACCTGAATCGGAGGGGATCTCCTAGGATTAAATAGTAGATCTCCCAGGGTTCATTCATGTGATTGAAATGAAGAATTCTGTTTTGGGCCATGGGATTGAAAGGAAAAAAAAAATCTACTTTCAATAAAAACTGGAAAGGGTTTCCTTCCTTCCTTCTTTCTTTCCTTCCTTCCCTCCCTTGCTTCTTTCCTTTCCTCTGTCCCTCCCTCACTGTCCTCCATCCCTCCTTACTCTCTTCCCTTCCTTTCTCCTTCTCCTCCCTCTCACTATTCTCCCTCTCTTCTTTCTTTCTTTTTTTTCTTTCCTTCCTTCCTCTCTCTCACTGTCCTCCATCCCTCCTTGCTCTCTTCCCCCTTTCTCTTTCTTCTTCTCCTTCTCACTATTCTCCCTCTCTTCTTTCTTTCTTTTTTTCTTTCCTTCCTTCCTCTCTCTCACTGTCCTCCATCCCTCCTTGCTCTCTTCCCCCCTTTCTCTTTCTTCTTCTCCTTCTCACTATTCTCCCTCTCTTCTTTCTTTCTTTTTCTTTCCTTCCTTCCTCTCTCTCACTGTCCTCCATCCCTCCTTGCTCTCTTCCCTTCCTTTCTCCTTCTCCTCCCTCTCACTATCCTCCCTTTCCATCCTCCCATCTTCCTTCCTTCCTTCCTTCCTTCCTGGGTGTAATCGATAGGAAATGGTGATTTCTAGTCCCGCCTTAGGCACGAAAGCCAGCTGGGTGACTTTGGGCCAATCACCAGGAGACGGGGAGTTCTAGTCCCGCCTTAGGCATGAAAGCCAGCTGGGTGACTTTGGGCCAATCACCAGGAGACAAGGAGTTCTAGTCCCACCTTAGGCATGAAAGGCAACTGGGTGACTTTGGGCCAATCACCAGGAGACGGGGAGTTCTAGTCCCGCCTTAGGCATGAAAGCCAGCTGGGTGACTTTGGGCCAATCACCAGGAGACAAGGAGTTCTAGTCCCACCTTAGGCATGAAAGACAGCTGGGTGACTTTGGGCCAATCACCAGGAGACGGGGAGTTCTAGTCCTGCCTTAGGCATGAAAGGCAGCTGGGTGACCTTGGGCCAATCACCAGGAGACGGGGAGTTCTAGTCCCACCTTAGGCATGAAAGGCAGCTGGGTGACTTTGGGCCTATCCCTCTTTCTCAGCCAAGCCCACATCGCAGGATTGTTGTTGTGAGGAAAATAGGACAAGGATAGCATTTTTTTTTGATATGCTTGCCACCTTGAATTATTTGTAAAAAAAAAAAAAAAGAAATGCAGGAACGAAATAAAGATATAAAATCAACACATTCCAAACCACAAACTAGCAATCGTCTTTTAGCTCTGAATGTGATGTAATTCTAATATTTTCTTTTTTTTTTGTCCCTCAAACTCAGGAGCTGCTGCAATTTTCTCCCACATCACTGTGGCTTTCTCAAAGGTTGGAGGGGGGGAAAAAAAAGTACATTAAAAATAAAAAGATGGAAAGGTTTCAAGAATTCCTCCACTGCAAAGTGAGAACATTAAAGTAGCAGAGATGGCAACGGAGAGATTTGAAAAATGGAGTAACCTCCACCCGATCCGATGGGATTTGTCCCCGGGATTAATGCCGGGTCATCACCTATTGCAAAGTTCAGCCCACGGAAAATTAGAAGATTCTTTTATTTGTTAGGAAATAAAATAAAATAAGAATTTAATGGAGATAGAGAACCCAACTTCTAGCTGAATTGGAACTATCGAATTTGGCTGGAATATGAGGTTGAGATTGTTTCCATAAGACAGCATGGGAAGGGAGGTGAAAAACCAGAAAGAATCTAAGTTAAAGCTGATCTTAGACATCAGCACAGAATCTCGGGGCTGGGAGGGACCTGGAAGGTCATCTAGGCCCACCCCCTTCTGCCCAAGTCAGAAGTCCTTATTCCATCCTGGACAAATGGTAGTCAATCTTTTCTTTAAAATCTCCAATGATGAAGGATCCACAAGTTGGGAAGGCAAGGTGTCCCATTGATTAATTGTTCTCACTGTCAGGAAATTCCTCCTTAGCTCTAAATTGCATCTTCCTCTAACCATTCTTCCATTGCTTTTCCTTCCTTCCTTCCTTCCTTCCTTCCTTCCTTCCTTCCTTCCTTCCTTCCTTCCTTCCTTCCTTCCTTCCTTCCTTCCTTCCTTCCTCTTTCCTTTTCTTTCCTTCCTTCCTCTCTCTTTTCTTCTTCCTTCCTTCCTCTCTTTTTTCTTCTTCCTTCCTTCCTCTCTCTTTTCTTCTTCCTTCCTCCGTTCCTTCCTTCCTTCCTTCCTCTCTCTTTTCTTCTTCCTTCCTTCATTCCTCTTTTCTTCTTTCTTCCTCCCTCCCTCCCTCCTTCCTTCCTTCCTTCCTTCCTTCCTCTCTCTTTTCTTCTTCCTTCCTTCCTTCCTTCCTTCCTTCCTTCCTTCCTTCCTTCCTTCCTTCCTTCCTTCCTTTCCTCCCTCCCTTTTCTTATTCTTCCCAATTTCATTTACTCATTATTCACCAATATGGGACTCACTTAACAACTGCCTTACTTAGCAACAAAAATTCTGCTCCCAATTGAGATTGCAAGCCAAGGATTATCTGCAAGCTCTCCTTTCAATTAAAATAACATGTGGGTTATGGAGCTAATTTGGACATGAGGTTAAGACCATCAGGCTAGAATCTAGAAGACAGTGAGTTCTGGTCCCACCTTAGGCAGAAAAGGAGGCTGGATGAAATTGGGCCAATCTCCAGGAGATGAGGAGTTCTAGTCCCACTTTAGGCATGAAAGCCAATTGGCTGACTTTGTAAAAAATAAAAGGCGGGACACAAATTAAAGAAACAAATTAAGGTTAACATTATCAAGCTGATTTTTTTTTTTAATATACATGCTGGACTACAATTCCAGTAAGCCTGCTCTCTCTCCAGTGGATGCTGGATCTCTTAGTCTTACTCCTTTCGTAAGTCGCCTTCTTCATGGGAAAGCCACAGCAGATCCTATTCTACCAGCTACCAGCACCTGCAAAATAGATCATTTTCTGCTCTGGTGGGGATCCCTCAAAGATAAATCATGCTGTTGAAAGGCAAAGAGAACCTGGCAACCCCGAATTAAATAAGGAACAGCTGTTTTTCCACCAGGAACAATTAGGAAGCCTTATTTTTAAATGCACCAAAGCCTGCTTAATACACAATAAGTTGCTGCCAGTTTGCAAACCTCACTCTTTTTCTATTTTCTAAAAATCTGCAGAAGCTGGGGGAAAAAGAAAGAAAAAATACAGGTTGGTCTTGGAAAATGAAAGTTAAAATTAAAGACTTCATTTTAAATTTAAAAATTAAAGTTAAGATTAAAGAATTTTAATTTTTAAAATTGAAGTTTAAATTAAAAAAATAATTTTAGTCAATTTTTAAAATTAAAGAATTGATTTTAATTATAAAATTAAGATTAAAGAAATTTTAATTCTTAAAATTAAAGTTAAAATTAAAAAAAATAATTTCAATTTTTAAAATTAATGCTTAAATTAAAATTTAATTTTAAATTCCATTTTAAAAATTCATTAAGATGAAAGAATTAATTTTAATGACAAAGTTAAAATGAAAGAATTTTAATTTTTAAAATTAAAAAGGTTAAAGAATTGATTAATTTTATTTTTTTAAATTAGAAATAAAGAACCCTCTGCTCGTAGGGTTACAGAACAACCCATTTACCCATAATCCCTTAGGCCAATGCATGCACATTTCAGGTGTGTTTCTATGTCCAATGTTGGCACCTAATGCCATTACAGCTAGTCCTCAATTTACAACCACCACTTTAGTTACCATCTGAAATTATACCAGCACTGAAAAAGAGGACTTATGACCGTTTTTCACACTTACGACCATTGCGGTATCCTTGTGGCCACATGATTGAAATTCAGACACTTGGCAAATGACTCATATTTATGATGGGGTCTTTTGCAACCTTCTGACAAGCAAAGTCAATGGGGAAGCCATATCCCCTCTCTCTCCCTTTTAGCACTGATGATATTCTTTAGTTGGGTAATGAGACGTCTCCAAGGAAATCACCAAGCTCAGAGATCACCAAGGACCCAATTGTGCTTTTCCTCCTCCTCCTCCTCCTCCTCCTTCTCCTCTTCCTCTTCCTCCTCCTCCTCCTCCTCCTCCTCCTCCTCCTCCTCCTCCTCCTCCTCCTCCTCCTCCTCCTCCTCCTCCTCCTCCTCCCCTCCTCCATCTATTGTTTCCTCCTACTCCCTCCTCCTCCTCTCCACAAACCCCACTCCCATCTAGCACTGATGATGTTACCTAGTTGGGTCATGAGACGTCTGCAAGGAAACCACCAAGCTCAGAAAGCATCCAGGACCTTCACAGTTCAACTCTGAGCTGCAAATATTGTCCTATTCTAAGGCATGTTTTAAAGGCTGTTTAAACACTAATGGGAAAATTACCCTTGGCCTCACTAGCAGATATCCCAGTTGGGCAGCAACAGAGCCTCAACCTGGAGCATTCTCAAGACAATCTCCCCCTGCCCCCAAAATGTGGGTGAGCCTCAATGACAAATCTGCTAGAAAGATAAATTTTCTCAAGTAACTCGAACTCAAGCCCCATGCAGCTTGGAGACCATTCTTATTATCCCTTTGCATTTTATCCAGGAGCAGACGGCACGGAGGTCTCCTTGAATCCTTCCAGAAACAGACCTGAGGATTGTGTTCAGTCCTTAGTGCCATTTCTGGAGCAGATGTTGAAAGCCAGATGTTCTGCATGGGACATGACAGTAGCCTGGGCTGGAAACGATAGAAAATTGCACCTTTTTTTTAAATGGAAAAAGATGGGTTTTATCAGCTCAAATTGAAACCAGCAGCTTGTAGCCGTGGCCAAGAGAGATTCATCTGCAAGTTGCCCTCCAAAAACTGCATGCATGACTCCAGTTCAGAAGACAAAAGAATAAAACAAGATATTTGGATTTATTGAGGAGATTTATTTACTGGCCTATGCTGATGATTAGAAGTTACGATGGATCTAGCTTTGGGCTGAAGAACAGGAAAGGAAGGAAGGAAGGAAGGAAGGAAGGAAGGAAGGAAGGAAGGAAGGAAGGAAGGAAGGAAGGAAGGAAGGAAGGAAGAAGGAAAGAAGGAAAGAAAGAAAGAAGGAGAGAGGGAGAGAAGGAAAGAGGGAAGAAAAGGAAGGAAGCAAGTAAGGGAGGGAGGGAGGGGAAAGAGGGAGGGGAAAAGAGGGAGAAGGAGAAAGGGAAGGAAGCAGTGAGGGGGAGAGAGTGAAATAAAAAGAAAAGGAAGGAGGGAGGGAGGAAAGGAAGGAAAAAGAGTGAGAGGGGGAGGAGAAAAGGGAGGGAGGGAGGGATACAGAGAGTGAGGAGCAGAGGTAGGTCTTCAGCAGGTTCTGACCAGTTCTGGAGAACCAGTAGCGGAAATTTTGAGTAGTTCGGAGAACCAGCAAACCCCGCCTCTGACTGGAGATTTGACAGTATCCTTCCCCTGCCACGCCCACCAAGCCACGGCCACAGAACCTGTAGTAAAAAGTTTGAATCCCACCACTGGTGAGGAGGGATGGGGGAAAGGAAGGAAGGAAGAGTGGGAAGGAGGAAGGGAAGAAGAAAGGGGAGAGGAGGGAAAGAAAGAAGGAAGGAAGGAAGGAAGGAAGGAAGGAAGGAAGGAAGGAAGGAAGAAAGAAAGAAAGAAAGAAAGAAAGAAAGAAAGAAAGAAAGAAAGAAAGAAAGAAAGAAAGAAAGAAAGAAAGAAAGAAAGAAAGAGCAGAGGGGCCTGCAGCAGATGTTTCCATTCTGTGCCAGTAGTTAACAAATGGCAGTGTATGTACCCTGTCAAGGTTGTAAACTGATGCCATTGTGTTTAATTTGGAAATAAATATAGCACAACCGATTGCAAAAGTCGCTGAGCTTTATATAAGAGCACAGAAGGGGCTAGTATGAATTTTTATGGGTGTGTGTGTGTGTGTTTGTGTATGTGTATGTCTCTCTCTCTCTCATCCTCTGTCATTCTCTCTTTCTCTCTCTGTCATTCTTTTTCACATTCTCTCTCTTTCCCTCTTTTATTCTCTCTCTGATTTTTCCCTCTCTCATTCATTTCTGTCATTCTCTCTCTTTCATTCTCTCTCTCTCTCTCTCTCTGAGGAGTGTAACTGATTAGTTAAAGGTGAGTTCTATTATGGCTAGATCTGTTGCAATGAAAGGCAGATCTTCTAAATTTGGGAGGGTGGGAATTATACCCATTTTTTCAACAAGACGCAATAACAATAAAAGGGAAATTCCTTCTCCTCCCCATCAATTCTCTCCAGCAGGAAGAATTTACGCTGACTTCATGAGCCAGCTCTCCACCCAAGAAATCCCTTGGACTTTGAAAAAAAACTTAATACAACTTTACATAAGGATGATGTTTAAGTTAGTTGGACATCCAGGTACTCCTTGACTTATGACTAGAACCGAGCCCGAATTTTCCGTTGCTAAGTGAGACACCTATTAAATGTTTCCCCCCCATTTTACAAACTTTCTTGCCAGTGTGAATCACTGCAGTTGTTAAGTTAGTCACACAGTCATTAAATGAATCCAACTTCCCCATTAGGTTTGCTTATCAGAAGGTCGCAAAAGGGGATCATTGCAACCGTCATAAATACGAGTCAGTTGCCAAGCGTCCGGATTTTGATCAGGTGACCGTGGGGAGGCTGCGACGTTCATGCGCAAAATGATAATAGATCCCAGTTTTTTTCAGCCCCATTGTAACTTCAAACAGATACTAAATGAACAGTTGTAAGTCGAGGACTACCTGTGTATGTTCTTTTTTATTTGTTTTTTTTAAAGGGGAGGGGTCTTCCGATGCTTTCAACCTTTTATCGCACTTTATTTTTATTTTTTCCAAGTTTAATTTCATTGCAACCCACACGGATGACGTTTCGGCTGTGATATTTACAGAGGTGTCACAGGACAATGGATGATAATCACAAGGGTCAATCGATCAGAGTGCAAACATTATGGAGGGAATTGGGAAGTCTGGTCCTGAGGTCATAATCCCAGCATTTTATAGAGCCAGTTTGGTATAGTGGTTAAGGTGCTGGTCTAGAAATTAGGAGAATGTGAATTCTAGTCCCGCCGCAGGCATGAATGGCGGCTGGGTGACTTTGGGCCAATCACCAGCAGATGGTGAATTCTAGTTCTACTTTAGCCATGAAAGCCGGCTGGGTGACTTTGGGCCAATCACCAGGAGATGGTGAATTCTAGTTCCACTTTAGGCATGAAAGCCGGCTGGGTGACTTTGGGCCCATCACCAGGAGACGGTGAATTCTAGTTCCACTTTAGCCATGAAAGCCGGCTGGGTGACTTTGGGCCAATCACCAGGAGATGGTGAGTTCTAGTTCCACTTTAGGCATGAAAGCCGGCTGGGTGACTTTGGGCCACTCACCAGGAGACGGTGAGTTCTAGTTTCACTTTAGGCATGAAAGCCGGCTGGGTGACTTTGGGCCCATCACCAGGAGACGGTGAATTCTAGTTCCACTTTAGGCATGAAAGCCGGCTGGGTGACTTTGGGCCACTCACCAGGAGACGGTGAGTTCAAGTTTCACTTTAGGCATGAAAGCCGGCTGGGTGACTTTGGGCCAATCACCAGGAGACGGTGAATTCTAGTTCCACTTTAGGCATGAAAGCCGGCTGGGTGACTTTGGGCCACTCACCAGGAGACGGTGAGTTCTAGTTCCACTTTAGGCATGAAAGCCGGCTGGGTGACTTTGGGCCAATCACCAGGAGACGGTGAGTTCTAGTTCTACTTTAGCCATGAAAGCCGGCTGGGTGACTTTGGGCCAATCACCAGGAGATGGTGAATTCTAGTTCCACTTTAGGCATGAAAGCCGGCTGGGTGACTTTGGGCCCATCACCAGGAGACGGTGAATTCTAGTTCCACTTTAGCCATGAAAGCCGGCTGGGTGACTTTGGGCCAATCACCAGGAGATGGTGAGTTCTAGTTCCACTTTAGGCATGAAAGCCGGCTGGGTGACTTTGGGCCACTCACCAGGAGACGGTGAGTTCTAGTTTCACTTTAGGCATGAAAGCCGGCTGGGTGACTTTGGGCCCATCACCAGGAGACGGTGAGTTCTAGTTCCACTTTAGGCATGAAAGCCAGCTGGGTGACTTTGGGCCAATCACCAGGAGACGGTGAGTTCTAGTTCCACTTTAGGCATGAAAGCCGGCTGGGTGACTTTGGGCCACTCACCAGGATACGGTGAATTCTAGTTCCACTTTAGGCATGAAAGCCGGCTGGGTGACTTTGGGCCAATCACCAGGAGACGGTGAGTTCTAGTTCCACTTTAGGCATGAAAGCCGGCTGGGTGACTTTGGACCCATCACCAGGAGACGGTGAATTCTAGTTCCACTTTAGGCATGAAAGCCAGCTGGGTGACTTTGGGCCACTCACCAGGAGACGGTGAGTTCTAGTTCCACTTTAAGCATGAAAGCCGGCTGGGTGACTTTGGGCCACTCACCAGGAGACGGTGAGTTCTAGTTCCACTTTAGGCATGAAAGCCGGCTGGGTGACTTTGGGCCACTCACCAGGAGACGGTGAGTTCTAGTTTCACTTTAGGCATGAAAGCCGGCTGGGTGACTTTGGGCCAATCACCAGGAGACGGTGAGTTCTAGTTCCACTTTAAGCATGAAAGCCGGCTGGGTGACTTTGGGCCACTCACCAGGAGACGGTGAGTTCTAGTTCCACTTTAGGCATGAAAGCCGGCTGGGTGACTTTGGGCCACTCACCAGGAGACGGTGAGTTCTAGTTCCACTTTAGGCATGAAAGCCGGCTGGGTGACTTTGGGCCCATCACCAGGAGACGGTGAGTTCTAGTTCCACTTTAGGCATGAAAGCCGGCTGGGTGACGTTGGGCCACTCACCAGGAGACGGTGAGTTCTAGTTCCACTTTAAGCATGAAAGCCGGCTGGGTGACTTTGGGCCCATCACCAGGAGACGGTGAGTTCTAGTTCCACTTTAGGCATGAAAGCCGGCTGGGTGACTTTGGGCCCATCACCAGGAGACGGTGAGTTCTAGTTCCACTTTAGGCATGAAAGCCGGCTGGGTGACTTTGGGCCACTCACCAGGAGACGGTGAGTTCTAGTTTCACTTTAGGCATGAAAGCCGGCTGGGTGACTTTGGGCCCATCACCAGGAGACGGTGAGTTCTAGTTCCACTTTAGGCATGAAAGCCGGCTGGGTGACTTTGGGCCACTCACCAGGAGACGGTGAGTTCTAGTTTCACTTTAGGCATGAAAGCCGGCTGGGTGACTTTGGGCCCATCACCAGGAGACGGTGAGTTCTAGTTTCACTTTAGGCATGAAAGCCGGCTGGGTGACTTTGGGCCACTCACCAGGAGGCGGTGAGTTCTAGTTTCACTTTAGGCATGAAAGCCGGCTGGGTGACTTTGGGCCCATCACCAGGAGGCGGTGAGTTCTAGTTCCACTTTAGGCATGAAAGCCGGCTGGGTGACTTTGGGCCAATCACCAGGAGGCGGTGAGTTCTAGTTCCACTTTAGGCATGAAAGCCGGCTGGGTGACTTTGGGCCACTCACCAGGAGACGGTGAATTCTAGTTCCACTTTAGGCATGAAAGCCGGCTGGGTGACTTTGGGCCAATCACCAGGAGACGGTGAGTTCTAGTTCCACTTTAGGCATGAAAGCCGGCTGGGTGACTTTGGGCCACTCACCAGGAGACGGTGAATTCTAGTTCCACTTTAGGCATGAAAGCCGGCTGGGTGACTTTGGGCCAATCACCAGGAGACGGTGAGTTCTAGTTCCACTTTAGGCATGAAAGCCGGCTGGGTGACTTTGGGCCCATCACCAGGAGACGGTGAGTTCTAGTTCCACTTTAGGCATGAAAGCCGGCTGGGTGACTTTGGGCCAATCACCAGGAGACGGTGAGTTCTAGTTCCACTTTAGGCATGAAAGCCGGCTGGGTGACTTTGGGCCACTCACCAGGAGACGGTGAATTCTAGTTCCACTTTAGGCATGAAAGCCGGCTGGGTGACTTTGGGCCAATCACCAGGAGACGGTGAGTTCTAGTTCCACTTTAGGCATGAAAGCCGGCTGGGTGACTTTGGGCCACTCACCAGGAGACGGTGAATTCTAGTTCCACTTTAGGCATGAAAGCCGGCTGGGTGACTTTGGGCCAATCACCAGGAGACGGTGAGTTCTAGTTCCACTTTAGGCATGAAAGCCGGCTGGGTGACTTTGGACCCATCACCAGGAGACGGTGAGTTCTAGTTCCACTTTAGGCATGAAAGCCGGCTGGGTGACTTTGGGCCACTCACCAGGAGACGGTGAGTTCTAGTTTCACTTTAGGCATGAAAGCCGGCTGGGTGACTTTGGGCCAATCACCAGGAGACGGTGAGTTCTAGTTCCACTTTAAGCATGAAAGCCGGCTGGGTGACTTTGGGCCACTCACCAGGAGACGGTGAGTTCTAGTTCCACTTTAGGCATGAAAGCCGGCTGGGTGACTTTGGGCCACTCACCAGGAGACGGTGAGTTCTAGTTCCACTTTAGGCATGAAAGCCGGCTGGGTGACTTTGGGCCCATCACCAGGAGACGGTGAGTTCTAGTTCCACTTTAGGCATGAAAGCCGGCTGGGTGACTTTGGGCCACTCACCAGGAGACGGTGAGTTCTAGTTCCACTTTAAGCATGAAAGCCGGCTGGGTGACTTTGGGCCCATCACCAGGAGACGGTGAGTTCTAGTTCCACTTTAGGCATGAAAGCCGGCTGGGTGACTTTGGGCCCATCACCAGGAGACGGTGAGTTCTAGTTCCACTTTAGGCATGAAAGCCGGCTGGGTGACTTTGGGCCACTCACCAGGAGACGGTGAGTTCTAGTTTCACTTTAGGCATGAAAGCCGGCTGGGTGACTTTGGGCCCATCACCAGGAGACGGTGAGTTCTAGTTTCACTTTAGGCATGAAAGCCGGCTGGGTGACTTTGGGCCACTCACCAGGAGACGGTGAGTTCTAGTTTCACTTTAGGCATGAAAGCCGGCTGGGTGACTTTGGGCCCATCACCAGGAGACGGTGAGTTCTAGTTCCACTTTAGGCATGAAAGCCGGCTGGGTGACTTTGGGCCAATCACCAGGAGACGGTGAGTTCTAGTTCCACTTTAGGCATGAAAGCCGGCTGGGTGACTTTGGGCCACTCACCAGGAGACGGTGAATTCTAGTTCCACTTTAGGCATGAAAGCCGGCTGGGTGACTTTGGGCCAATCACCAGGAGACGGTGAGTTCTAGTTCCACTTTAGGCATGAAAGCCGGCTGGGTGACTTTGGACCCATCACCAGGAGACGGTGAATTCTAGTTCCACTTTAGGCATGAAAGCCGGCTGGGTGACTTTGGGCCACTCACCAGGAGACGGTGAGGTCTAGTTCCACTTTAAGCATGAAAGCCGGCTGGGTGACTTTGGGCCCATCACCAGGAGACGGTGAGTTCTAGTTCCACTTTAAGCATGAAAGCCGGCTGGGTGACTTTGGGCCCATCACCAGGAGACGGTGAGTTCTAGTTCCACTTTAGGCATGAAAGCCGGCTGGGTGACTTTGGGCCCATCACCAGGAGACGGTGAGTTCTAGTTCCACTTTAGGCATGAAAGCCGGCTGGGTGACTTTGGGCCACTCACCAGGAGACGGTGAGTTCTAGTTTCACTTTAGGCATGAAAGCCGGCTGGGTGACTTTGGGCCCATCACCAGGAGACGGTGAGTTCTAGTTCCACTTTAGGCATGAAAGCCGGCTGGGTGACTTTGGGCCACTCACCAGGAGACGGTGAGTTCTAGTTTCACTTTAGGCATGAAAGCCGGCTGGGTGACTTTGGGCCCATCACCAGGAGACGGTGAGTTCTAGTTCCACTTTAGGCATGAAAGCCGGCTGGGTGACTTTGGGCCACTCACCAGGAGACGGTGAGTTCTAGTTTCACTTTAGGCATGAAAGCCGGCTGGGTGACTTTGGGCCCATCACCAGGAGACGGTGAATTCTAGTTCCACTTTAGGCATGAAAGCCGGCTGGGTGACTTTGGGCCACTCACCAGGAGACGGTGAGTTCTAGTTTCACTTTAGGCATGAAAGCCGGCTGGGTGACTTTGGGCCCATCACCAGGAGACGGTGAATTCTAGTTCCACTTTAGCCATGAAAGCCGGCTGGGTGACTTTGGGCCCATCACCAGGAGACGGTGAGTTCTAGTTCCACTTTAGGCATGAAAGCCGGCTGGGTGACTTTGGGCCCATCACCAGGAGACGGTGAGTTCTAGTTCCACTTTAGGCATGAAAGCCGGCTGGGTGACTTTGGGCCCATCACCAGGAGACGGTGAGTTCTAGTTCCACTTTAGGCATGAAAGCCGGCTGGGTGACTTTGGGCCAATCACCAGGAGATGGTGAGTTCTAGTTCCACTTTAGGCATTAAAGCCGGCTGGGTGACTTTGGGCCCATCACCAGGAGACGGTGAGTTCTAGTTTCACTTTAGGCATGAAAGCCGGCTGGGTGACTTTGGGCCCATCACCAGGAGACGGTGAGTTCTAGTTCCACTTTAAGCATGAAAGCCGGCTGGGTGACTTTGGGCCCATCACCAGGAGACGGTGAGTTCTAGTTCCACTTTAGGCATAGAAAGCCGGCTGGGTGACTTTGGGCCCATCACCAGGAGACGGTGAGTTCTAGTTTCACTTTAGGCATGAAAGCAGGCTGGGTGACTTTGGGCCACTCACCAGGAGACGGTGAGTTCTAGTTTCACTTTAGGCATGAAAGCCGGCTGGGTGACTTTGGGCCCATCACCAGGAGACGGTGAGTTCTAGTTCCACTTTAGGCATGAAAGCCGGCTGGGTGACTTTGGACCCATCACCAGGAGACGGTGAATTCTAGTTCCACTTTAGGCATGAAAGCCGGCTGGGTGACTTTGGGCCACTCACCAGGAGACGGTGAGGTCTAGTTCCACTTTAAGCATGAAAGCCGGCTGGGTGACTTTGGGCCCATCACCAGGAGACGGTGAGTTCTAGTTCCACTTTAAGCATGAAAGCCGGCTGGGTGACTTTGGGCCCATCACCAGGAGACGGTGAGTTCTAGTTCCACTTTAGGCATGAAAGCCGGCTGGGTGACTTTGGGCCCATCACCAGGAGACGGTGAGTTCTAGTTTCACTTTAGGCATGAAAGCCGGCTGGGTGACTTTGGGCCAATCACCAGGAGACGGTGAGTTCTAGTTCCACTTTAGGCATGAAAGCCGGCTGGGTGACTTTGGGCCACTCACCAGGAGACGGTGAGTTCTAGTTTCACTTTAGGCATGAAAGCCGGCTGGGTGACTTTGGGCCCATCACCAGGAGACGGTGAGTTCTAGTTCCACTTTAGGCATGAAAGCCGGCTGGGTGACTTTGGGCCACTCACCAGGAGACGGTGAGTTCTAGTTTCACTTTAGGCATGAAAGCCGGCTGGGTGACTTTGGGCCCATCACCAGGAGACGGTGAGTTCTAGTTCCACTTTAGGCATGAAAGCCGGCTGGGTGACTTTGGGCCACTCACCAGGAGACGGTGAGTTCTAGTTTCACTTTAGGCATGAAAGCCGGCTGGGTGACTTTGGGCCCATCACCAGGAGGCGGTGAATTCTAGTTCCACTTTAGGCATGAAAGCCGGCTGGGTGACTTTGGGCCACTCACCAGGAGACGGTGAGTTCTAGTTCCACTTTAGGCATGAAAGCCGGCTGGGTGACTTTGGGCCAATCACCAGGAGACGGTGAGTTCTAGTTTCACTTTAGGCATGAAAGCCGGCTGGGTGACTTTGGGCCCATCACCAGGAGACGGTGAGTTCTAGTTCCACTTTAAGCATGAAAGCCGGCTGGGTGACTTTGGGCCAATCACCAGGAGACGGTGAGTTCTAGTTTCACTTTAGGCATGAAAGCCGGCTGGGTGACTTTGGGCCACTCACCAGGAGACGGTGAGTTCTAGTTCCACTTTAGGCATGAAAGCCGGCTGGGTGACTTTGGGCCACTCACCAGGAGACGGTGAGTTCTAGTTTCACTTTAGGCATGAAAGCCGGCTGGGTGACTTTGGGCCCATCACCAGGAGACGGTGAGTTCTAGTTCCACTTTAGGCATGAAAGCCGGCTGGGTGACTTTGGGCCACTCACCAGGAGACGGTGAGTTCTAGTTCCACTTTAAGCATGAAAGCCGGCTGGGTGACTTTGGGCCACTCACCAGGAGACGGTGAGTTCTAGTTCCACTTTAGGCATGAAAGCCGGCTGGGTGACTTTGGGCCCATCACCAGGAGACGGTGAGGTCTAGTTCCACTTTAGGCATGAAAGCCGGCTGGGTGACTTTGGGCCCATCACCAGGAGACGGTGAGTTCTAGTTCCACTTTAGGCATGAAAGCCGGCTGGGTGATTTGGGCCAATCACCAGGAGACGGTGAGTTCTAGTTCCACTTTAGGCATGAAAGCCGTCTGGGTGACTTTGGGCCCATCACCAGGAGACGGTGAGTTCTAGTTCCACTTTAGGCATGAAAGCCGGCTGGGTGACTTTGGGCCAATCACCAGGAGACGGTGAGTTCTAGTTCCACTTTAGGCATGAAAGCCGGCTGGGTGACTTTGGGCCAATCACCAGGAGACGGTGAGTTCTAGTTCCACTTTAGGCATGAAAACCGGCTGGGTGACTTTGGGCCAATCACCAGGAGACGGTGAGTTCTCGTTCACTTTAGGCATGAAAGCCGGCTGGGTGACTTTGGGCCCATCACCAGGAGACGGTGAGTTCTAGTTTCACTTTAGGCATGAAAGCCGGCTGGGTGACTTTGGGCCCATCACCAGGAGACGGTGAGTTCTAGTTTCACTTTAGGCATGAAAGCCGGCTGGGTGACTTTGGGCCACTCACCAGGAGACGGTGAGGTCTAGTTCCACTTTAGGCATGAAAGCCGGCTGGGTGACTTTGGGCCACTCACCAGGAGACGGTGAGGTCTAGTTCCACTTTAGGCATGAAAGCCGGCTGGGTGACTTTGGGCCACTCACCAGGAGACGGTGAGTTCTAGTTTCACTTTAGGCATGAAAGCCGGCTGGGTGACTTTGGGCCCATCACCAGGAGACGGTGAGTTCTAGTTCCACTTTAGGCATGAAAGCCGGCTGGGTGACTTTGGGCCACTCACCAGGAGACGGTGAGGTCTAGTTTCACTTTAGGCCTGAAAGCCGGCTGGGTGACTTTGGGCCACTCACCAGGAGACGGTGAGGTCTAGTTCCACTTTAGCCATGAAAGCCGGCTGGGTGACTTTGGGCCACTCACCAGGAGACGGTGAGTTCTAGTTTCACTTTAGGCATGAAAGCCGGCTGGGTGACTTTGGGCCCATCACCAGGAGACGGTGAGTTCTAGTTTCACTTTAGCCATGAAAGCCGGCTGGGTGACTTTGGGCCAATCACCAGGAGACGGTGAGTTCTAGTTCCACTTTAGGCATGAAAGCCGGCTGGGTGACTTTGGGCCAATCACCAGGAGACGGTGAGTTCTAGTTTCACTTTAGGCATGAAAGCCGGCTGGGTGACTTTGGGCCCATCACCAGGAGACGGTGAGTTCTAGTTCCACTTTAAGCATGAAAGCCGGCTGGGTGACTTTGGGCCACTCACCAGGAGACGGTGAGTTCTAGTTCCACTTTAGGCATGAAAGCCGGCTGGGTGACTTTGGGCCACTCACCAGGAGACGGTGAGTTCTAGTTCCACTTTAGGCATGAAAGCCGGCTGGGTGACTTTGGGCCCATCACCAGGAGACGGTGAGTTCTAGTTTCACTTTAGGCATGAAAGCCGGCTGGGTGACTTTGGGCCCATCACCAGGAGACGGTGAGTTCTAGTTCCACTTTAGGCATGAAAGCCGGCTGGGTGACTTTGGGCCAATCACCAGGAGACGGTGAGTTCTAGTTCCACTTTAAGCATGAAAGCCGGCTGGGTGACTTTGGGCCCATCACCAGGAGACGGTGAGTTCTAGTTCCACTTTAGGCATGAAAGCCGGCTGGGTGACTTTGGGCCAATCACCAGGAGACGGTGAGTTCTAGTTCCACTTTAGGCATGAAAGCCGGCTGGGTGACTTTGGGCCCATCACCAGGAGACGGTGAGTTCTAGTTTCACTTTAGGCATGAAAGCCGGCTGGGTGACTTTGGACCCATCACCAGGAGACGGTGAGTTCTAGTTCCACTTTAAGCATGAAAGCCGGCTGGGTGACTTTGGGCCAATCACCAGGAGACGGTGAGTTCTAGTTCCACTTTAGGCATGAAAGCCGGCTGGGTGACTTTGGGCCACTCACCAGGAGACGGTGAGTTCTAGTTCCACTTTAGGCATGAAAGCCGGCTGGGTGACTTTGGGCCAATCACCAGGAGACGGTGAGTTCTAGTTCCACTTTAGGCATGAAAGCCGGCTGGGTGACTTTGGGCCACTCACCAGGAGACGGTGAGTTCTAGTTCCACTTTAGGCATGAAAGCCAGCTGGGTGACTTTGGGCCAATCACCAGGAGACGGTGAGTTCTAGTTCCACTTTAGGCATGAAAGCCGGCTGGGTGACTTTGGGCCCATCACCAGGAGACGGTGAGTTCTAGTTTCACTTTAGGCATGAAAGCCGGCTGGGTGACTTTGGGCCACTCACCAGGAGACGGTGAGTTCTAGTTTCACTTTAGGCATGAAAGCCGGCTGGGTGACTTTGGGCCACTCACCAGGAGACGGTGAGTTCTAGTTCCACTTTAGGCATGAAAGCCGGCTGGGTGACTTTGGGCCACTCACCAGGAGACGGTGAGTTCTAGTTCCACTTTAAGCATGAAAGCCGGCTGGGTGACTTTGGGCCAATCACCAGGAGACGGTGAGTTCTAGTTCCACTTTAGGCATGAAAGCCGGCTGGGTGACTTTGGGCCACTCACCAGGAGACGGTGAGTTCTAGTTCCACTTTAGGCATGAAAGCCGGCTGGGTGACTTTGGGCCAATCACCAGGAGACGGTGAGTTCTAGTTTCACTTTAGGCATGAAAGCCGGCTGGGTGACTTTGGGCCACTCACCAGGAGACGGTGAGTTCTAGTTCCACTTTAGGCATGAAAGCCGGCTGGGTGACTTTGGGCCACTCACCAGGAGACGGTGAGTTCTAGTTTCACTTTAGGCATGAAAGCCGGCTGGGTGACTTTGGGCCCATCACCAGGAGACGGTGAGTTCTAGTTCCACTTTAGGCATGAAAGCCGGCTGGGTGACTTTGGGCCCATCACCAGGAGACGGTGAGTTCTAGTTCCACTTTAGGCAGGAGATAGGGAATTCTAGTCCTTCCTTGGGCATGAAAGCCAACTGGGTGAAGTCCTCCCCATACCTAGCATGCTGGCCGAGGGATTCTGAGAGTTGAAGTCCTTCCCTCTTCAAGCTGCCAAGGTCGAGAGGCCCAGCCGCGCGATCCGCAGAGCCACATGGGTGAGGGCGCCTTTCAAAGGCGCCTGGCCTTCTTGTGTGTCATGGTGACTCTCGCCTCTTCTGAGCGTCGCCGTTCTTCAAAGCGTGCCCTTCTGGAGCACACGCTGTGCTCCGCTATCACCCACGGGATCTGCTAATAAAAGCCAGAGCTGCAGATGGAGACAATTACTTCTCTTGTGAGGCTCAGCCAGGGATGCTCTATGAATCAGCTCGGTGCGCTGCTCCGAGCGGCCAGATGCTCTGGGGCGAGACGACGGGGTTTGGCATTGCCTCTGAGGTGGGGTAGAAAGGAAAGAAAAAAGAGTGGAGGGGAGGATTAAAGAAGAGAAAGGAGAAGGAGGTGCAAGGCAGTGATACTCACGATGTACTATTTACTAGTATAGAGTCAATCTGGTACAGTGGTGAAGGTACCAGGCTAAAAATTAGGAGATGGTGAGTTCTAGTTCCACCTTAGGCGTGAAAGCCGGCTGGGTGACTTTGGACCAATCACCAGGAGTCAGTGAGTTCTAGTCCCGCCTTAGGCATGGAAGCCATTGGATGAATTTGGGCCAATCACCAGGAGTCAGTGAGTTCTAGTCCCGCCTTAGGCATGGAAGCCATTGGATGAATTTGGGCCAATCACCAGGAGTCAGTGAGTTCTAGTCCCGCCTTAGGCATGGAAGCCATTGGATGAATTTGGGCCAATCACCAGGAGTCAGTGAGTGCTAGTCCTGCCTTAGGCATGGAAGCCATTGGATGAATTTGGGCCAATCACCAGGAGTCAGTGAGTTCTAGTCCTGCCTTAGGCATGGAAGCCATTGGGTGAATTTGGGCCAATCACCAGGAGTCAGTGAGTTCTAGTCCCACCTTAGGCATGGAAGCCATTGGATTAATTTGAGCCAATCTCCAGGAGTTAGTGAGTTCTAGTCCCGCCTTAGGCATGGAAGCCATTGGATGAATTTGGGCCAATCACCAAAAGACAGTGAATTGTAGTCCCGTCTTAGACACAAAAGTCGACTGGGCCAATCACCAGTAGACGGCGAATTCTAGTGCTGCCTTGATATGAAAGCCAACTAGGTACCGCAACTTTGGAACTAGAACTCGCCATCTCCTGGGGACTGGCCCAAACTGCCCCAAGCCAGTTTCCATGCCCAAGGCGGGCTTAGAACTCACCATCTCCCAGTTGGTAGGCTAGCACCCAACTGGCTCTCATACTATATTTTCCACCCCGCCCATCACCTCGACAATCCACTATTATGGCACGTCCCTTCCAGGTTTTGTATGGTCTAAAAATGCTCTGTCTGGCTGAGTCTCCCTCTCGGTTTTCCCGCTTCCTTCCACCGCTTGTGTTGCGCTTGCGTTGTGTGTTTCCAGGAATGTCCCGTTGGCGCTCCAGCTGGCCGGCCCCTATGCTCTCTTCCATTTTCCCATGCTCGACCCTCAAAGCTTTGCACCAGCTTGTAAATAAACACGTCAACCCACACGCTCCCTCCGCACCCCGAGCAGCTGTTTTCCATTCTGCTGTGTTGCGCAACAAGCTGCAAAAATATTGCAGGATCAAAGTAGCGCCTCGTTCAGTGCCCTCTGGGACAGGCTTTTAATCAGAGCACATGTGGGCCATGTTGCCGGGCACTGCGTTGACATGCCCAGGCAGTGATTCGGCAGTTAAGAGGGCCCGCCTCCATTCATAATGGTTAGTCCTCGACTTATGACTGCCATGGAGCCCATTGCTAAGCTAGACAGTGGTTTTTTTGCCAACGTTGTTAAGTAAATCATTGCAGTTGTTAAATTACTGGTTGTTAAGTGAATCTTATGGCTTCCCCATTGACTTTGCTCGTCAGAAGGTTGTAAAATGGGATCATGTAACCCCAGGACACTGCAACCCATCATAAATACGAGTCAGTTGCCAAGTGTCTAGATTTTAATCACATGACCCTGAGGATGTTGCAATGGTCATAAGTATGAAAAACGGTAATAAGTTACTTTTTTCAGTGCTTTTTTAACTTTGAATGGTCACTAAATAAACTTTGCAAATTGAGGACTATCTGTATTACAGAAAAGATTATTTATTTTGCAAATATACCTGCTGGGAGAAATCTGGGGATCCAACCTTATTACATTGTACAGTTAGTCCTCGACATATAACATAAATGGATGAAAAGTTCCGTTGCTAAGCAATTAAATGAGTCACACCCAGTTTTGCAAAGCTCTTTTGTCAGTGTTGTTAAGCAAATCATTTCTGTTACTAAGTGAGCCACATGGTTGTTAAATGAATCCAGCTTCCCCATTGACTTTTCTGGTCAGAATTTTGCAAAAGGGGATCGTGTGACCTCTGGATTCTGCAACCGTCATAAATATGAGTCAGTTATTGAGCCTCAAATTTTGATCGTTTGATCGTCAAAATGCATAATTGTGGAGATTGACCCTTTGGTCACTTTTTTTGGTCCCCCGTTGTAACTTCGGTCACTGAACAAGTGACTGTAAGTCGAGGATTACCCATGGCAGCCAGCAACCGTAGGCCATCCTCGACCTCTGGCCACAACTTTAGCCAGAATTTCCATTGCTAACCAAGGCGGTTGTTAAGTGAATCATGTGGTCTTTTAGCAAATCCATTGGCTTTGCTCATCAGAAGCCAGCTAGAAAGGTAACAAAGGGTGATCACGTGATTGTGATCCGTTATTAAGCAAATCGTTTCTGTTGCTAAGTGAGTCATATGGTTGTTAAGTGAATCTGGCTTCCTCATTGAGTTTTCTAGTCCAAAGGTTGCAAATGACCTCAGGATGCTTCAACCATCCATGCCAGTTGCCGAGTCCCCAAATTTTGCTCATGTGACCATGAGGATGATGCAACAGTCATAAGTGCGAGGTGCTGTCGTAAGGCCCTTTTGCAATGCTCTTATAGCTTCGAATGGTCCTTAAAAGAATGATTGCATTTATTTGTTTTATCTGCTGCCAAATCGCAAAGGCTCAAGTCTGTGAAAACATCCACCTGAATGCTAAAATTTCAACCTTAAATGATGAATTGTCCAGGATGAGCAATAATTCACACAGGAGATGGTTATTCTTAACATCTAAATGAAGGTTTATGACCTGCATTTCAACAGACCTCGAGAGGATGAGAAATGAAAATGAACTCCAGTGGGCTAAACTGAGACATAAAAAATGAGATGAGTTGATGACAGTCAGGAATCTTCCCAGGTTTTAAAATGTGGCAGCTGATCTACCTAATAAAAAATTGGTTTTAAAAGATTGTGATTTTGCTTTTTGGGGTCATTCACAGGCACAGGTTTTAAGCACAGGATCATGTAACTCAATGTTTGGAGATATGTGGACTTCATTTCCCAGAATTACCAAGCCAGTGTGCAATATCTAAAATCTAATCTATTCTAGTATGATGTACCTTTCTGTCTGTCTGTCCATCCATTCATTCATCCATCCATCCATTCATCCATCCATCTTATCTCTCTGCCTATCCTAACTAAACCTATGCATTTTTCATCTAATCTAATCTAATCTGATTAAATCTAATTAATATATTATTTCTACCTGTCCATCCTTGCATCCATCTTATATCTTTGCCTATCCTATTTAATCTATCTAATCTATCCTATGTATATTTCTGCCTGCTTATCTATGTAATCTAATTTAATCTATCTAATGTATTAAATATATTCCATCTATATCTATCTATCTATCTATCTATCTATCTATCTATCTATCTATCTATCTATCTATATCTATCTATCTATCTATCTATCTATCTATCTATCTATCTATCTATCTATCTATCTATCTATCTATATCTATCTATATCTATCTATATCTATCTATCTATCTATCTATCTATCTATCTATCTATCTATCTATCTTCTATCCACCCATCCATACATCATCCATCCATCCATGCATTTCTTTCTCTTTTTCTTTTCTTATTGTTTCACTCCCTCCCCCCCGTTCCATTTTGTTAAATAAAGGGGAAAATAATGAAAAGAGAAATAATTCACCACCCATTTTGGCAAAGGATGTGAAACAGGAGGATTATTATATAACAGAAAACATCCCACCACAGCATCAGACGGAGAAAAAAAATGCAACAGATCAGACCATTTACCTATTCTACAAGTCTAAGGGTTTTTTTTTTAAAGGTTTGAAAAAAAATGACCCATTCCGTTAAAAAAAAAAACCCTTTATGAAAATGGTCCGTTTTATACCCATGCTTCGTTATGAAACTATGTGGTTGGGCTTAGTTTTTGGGGAGGAAAATAAGGGGAAAACATTGTGGCTCTACCTACCAGCATCCATCGGTATTCATCTGGCTAGCATCCTGTCAGTGTGTGAGAGAGTGGAGGGCTGTTTGGAAAGAGAAACAGTATTTGCTGTGTGAGCAAGAAGGAGACAGCAAGGAGCCTGGGCATGGTTTAGCTCAACTATTGTGTACTAAAGCTGTTTGCTGCTCTGAAACTGAAACTGAAATTCCTCTCCTCTGCTTGTGTTTTGCATTTGGAAGTGATTTCTTTTCAGGTGGGGAAGGGAAGTAGAACTCCTTAGCATCAGAGCGTGTTAATAAGAATAATATAGGAAATACTAATAATGCTCTGGTGGTCATTTTGAAAAATCTTCTCTTAGTGAGCCCCTAGAAGCCAATAGGAACATAGGTGCCAAATTGCAAGTTTGTAGGTTTTTCGCTTCTGGAGATTTTGTGATGATTCGTGAATGGCATTGGACTTTAATATATATAGATTGATGCACCCACAAACATTTACTTGAGCTAAAAACCATGGGTTACCCTTGAGTTTGGAAGAGTAAATTAGAGTAAAACAATTGAGGTAGTCCTCAACGTATGACTACAATTGAGCCCGAAATTCCTATTGTTAAATGGGTTTTGCCCCATTTTACAACCTTTCTTGCCACCATTGTTAAGCGAATCAGTGCAATTTTTAAGTCAGTCACATGGTTGTTAAGTGAATCTGGGTCTCCCCCTTGACGGCTTGTTGGAAGGTCGCAAATGGGGATCACATGACTTCGGGACAGCACAACCGTCATAAATATGAGTCAGTTGCCAAGCATCCAAATTTTGATCACATCACCACGGGGGATGCTGCAATGGTCATAAGTGTGAGAAATAGCCATATTTCACTTTTTTCAGTGCCATTGTAACTTCAAATGGTCACTAAGTGAACTATTGTAAGTCGAGGACAAGCTGTACATGAAAAGCTATTCGTTTCAAAGAGGTTAGGTTAAAAATAGGACTGGGCCGAAGACAATGCAAGAACTGAGATAATAGAAACTGTGCCGCTCGATAAGGAAGCTGGCCAATTTATAAACTCAGACACACATCTGGAATCCAACATGTCAGAGACCCGGATAATTGCATATTTAGTAATAAATTCCTCCAGTTTTAGTCCAAGAAATGGAAGTTTTCATCATGGAAGCATGCCGGCTGGGGAATTCAGGGAGTTGAAACCCACCCAACTTAGAATAAAATAACAGAGTTAGAAAGGACTTTGTCGTCATCTAGTCCAACCCCAAACTCTCAAAGATCCATCTCATCCTGGGCACCCTTTTTTTTTTGAACTATTACCATCTGGCAGACAGTACAGAATAATAATAAAAACAAGGACAAACAGGCTGAAAAACAGCTTCTATCCCAGGGCAGTAGCTCTTTTGAATTCTACTGTATAGTGCAATATTCGTGCAATATCAGGGTTTTCAGTTCAATGTGTGGAGTGTGAAGGATGTGTGTTTGTGTTTATTTTCATGGTCATGATGTGCCCTGAAGATGGTGTTCGATTTCGTTGTACGAGGTGCAATGACAATAAACTAAAACTAAAACTAAAACTAAAACTAAAACTAAAACTAAAACTAAAAACTAAAACTAAACTAGACTAGACTAGACTAGACTAGACTAGACTAGACTAGACTGGACTAGACCAAACTGAACTGAACTGAACTGAACTAAACTAAACTAAACTAAACTAAACTAAACTAAACTAAACTAAACTAAACTAAACTAAACTAAACTAAATCTTAAATTATGCTGGCTGGGGGATTCTGGAAGTTGAAGTCCATCCATCTGCAAGTGGCCAAGACTGAAACACATTGCCTTAAAGAATGTGATGCAAATTTGAAATAAGAAGCTATTGAATAGTGGGAAAAGCCTGTTTCCTGCAGTTGTGGGAACTCCCAACTCTGATGTTTTCCAGCCATTTGTATCGGATGGACTGAAAATTCCTGTTCTGGACAGGGGGTTGGACTAGATGATCTCCTGAATCCCTTCTAATCCTAGAATTCTAAAATTTTATGAGGGACGGGAAGAGGGCGAGAGAAAGATTATAAAAGATAATGGTTCGATTAGACAACCAGTTGTGAGTGTCTCTTCTACTCACAGTGTCCTCGTGGTTAGACATCACACTGAAAGAGGAAAGAATGGAGGGTGAGAGGAAGGGAGGAGGAAGGGAGGAGGAAGGGAGGGAGGGAGGGAAGGAGGGAGGAAGATTGCTGAAGATGGATTTTCTTACCCACCCAATTTGATCCATTTAACAGCTGCATTGATTCATTTAACAACCATGTTCAATGTTTTGAGATGCTTGGGGCAGCGAATCTGGAACTGAAGATCTCACATTAATTCATGAAGCCAGGATCATCTGATCATGATCGTATGAAGTGATAACAACCAGGGGTGGGATTCTACCAGTTCGCACCTATTAGCTAGAACCGGTTGTTAACCTTCTAAGCAGTTCGGAGAACCGGTTGTTAGAAGAAATTACTGGGCTAATCCTGTAAGGAAGGCAGGAAGGAAACATTCTGGTGTTGCTGACAGAAACTGCCTCTCCGTTAACCCTTATTACATTCTTGGCAGGACTAGACTTCCTGTCTCTGGAACTTCTCTGGAGTTTTTTCCCCCCCTCCTTTGCTGGTACTTTGCTTGTGTGGAGGGACCATTGAAAAAAGTGACTTATGACCGTTTTTCACACTTACGACTGTTGCAGCATCCCCACAGCCATGAGAGGCCAGGCGAGGAGATGCATGTCTCGATGTGAATGATATTGAGTTGGCCACGCCCAGCCAGTCACATGACCACCAAGCCATGCCCGTACCACCTAAGCCACACCCACAGAACTGGATGTTAACATTTTTGAATCCCACCCCTGATAACAACCCTTTATTTATACTGCACTGGTGAAGCCACACTTGGAATTCTGCATCCAGTTGTAGGATTCGGACTTGGCTAGTCTAGAGAAAAGAAGAACTAGCGGGGGATACGATATCAATGTTCCAGTATTTGAGGGGCTGCCCCCAAGAAGAAGGGGTACAGCCTGTTTTCCAAAGCACCCAAAGGCAGGACAAGAAACCATGGATGGAGACTAAACAAGGAGAGAAGCAACCTGGAAACTTTGCAAGGTTTGAGCAGGAGGTTGGACTAGGTGATCTTCGAGGTCCCCCTTGTCAGAGTGTATTCATGAACTGGAATAGAGCATGGTAACTAAGTCAGCCAATGAGGGCTGTTTGGGAACTGAAACTAGAAGTAGCCTAGGCGTGGCTCTATGTTAAGCTCTGCAACTCTGCAGCTATGTGGAGGTCCGAGTCTGTCTATTGAAGATGGAACTAACTTGCTTGCTTGCTGAAGACCGGAGCTCTGCTCTGAACTTACAACACGTTTCTGTCTGAGTTTGCTCCATGTTGGAGAAATCTACAACTGGTTTGTAAAACCTACTTATGTTTATAAAGATGTTAAATCTACACATCAGCCATCTGCGGGTTTTTTTTTTTTTTCTGGCACTGAATTATCACTGCAAAACTCTCAAATAATCCTTCCAGCTGTATTCTGATGGACAGCTATGATGGACAGCCACAATACAAAACAAGACGATAAGACTCTGGAAAGAGTGCAGAGAAGAGCAATCAAGATGATAAGGGGACTGGAGGCTGAAACATATGAAGGAGGAACTGGGTAGGTCTGGTAAAGGACTAGGGGAGACATGATACTTCCAATATCTCAGGGGCTGCCCCAGAAGTGGGAGTCAAGCTATTTTCCAAAGCACCTGAAGGCAGGACAAGAAGCAATGAGTAGAAACCAGTGGTGGGATTCAAATAATTTAACCACCGGTTCTCTGACCTGATGATTTCTTCCAACAACCAGTTCACCAAACTGCTCAGAAAGTTAACCACTGGTTCTCTGGAACTGGTGCGAACTGGCTGAATCCCACCACTGGCAGGAACTAATCAAGGAGAGAAGAAACCTAGAATCCAGAAGGAATTTCCTGACGGTGGAGACAATTAACCAGTGGGACAGAAGTTGTGGGTGCTCCGTCACTGGAGGTTTGCAAGAGGAAACTGGACAGCCTTTTGTCCTGGATTGAATAAAAAGAATCCTGCTTGAGCAGGGTGGGCTGGACTAGAAGACCTCTAGGGCCCCTTCCATCCCTATTATTCTATCTTCTCTTTATTCCCCTATAGGTCTCCCCGGCTGAAGAAGGACACAGCCAGTTTTTCAGGAGGAGAGAAAAGCAGATGTTGAAGGCACCAGCTCTGTCCCTCTTCTACTTAGGACCTGGTGTGTTTGTGTATGTGGGGGCGGTGTGGAGGTGTGGATGTAGACTTTAGCTGTATGATTAATTTACTTTTCTGACTCTCCCCCTATTTCTGGAAGACCCTCAACCCAACGCACTACTGTTGCTTTGAGACAGGAAACACGGCCAAATGGTGTTAAGTTTTGCAAAAGTCACAATAATGTTTTTTAAAATGCGGGTTTGAAATCCTTGGTGGGGGAGAAACACAGAATCCCCCACTTATCTATGGGGCTAAATTCACTCATTAAACTAAGGGAAAATTCCCAGCACGTACAGGTAGTCCTCGACTTATGAAAATTCATTTAACGATTGTTCGAAGGTACAAAAGCACTGCACAAGGGGATTTGAAGCTGGTCCTCACACTTACGACTGTCACAGCATTCTCCGGGATCAAAATCCCGGCATGTATTTAGGGCATTTTTGGGGGTCATGGGATTCCCCCTTTTCCAGAAGGACAAGGGAGGAAATTGCCTTCACTTAATGACGGTTTGATTCACTGAACAATTGCAGCGATTCACTCAACAACCGTGTTGAGAAGGTTAAAAAAAAAGAAATCGAGCACTAAGCCTTACCTATCGATGCATGCAAATTTTGACCATGTGATTGAGGGATGCTGCAATGGTCGTAAGTCGAGGATCAGTCGTAAATCCCATTTCTTGGCATCATTGTAATTCCAAGGGGTCGTTGAACAAATAGTCGTACGTGAGTCAAATTGACGTGCAAAGCTTAGAGGTTGCAATGTTTAAAAGAAATTCATTTTCTTTTAAATACAGGAAGTCCTCAAGTTACAGCAATTCATTTAGTGACCATTTGAAGTTACAATGGCAAAACATGGGGGGGAAAAGTGACTTATGACCGTTTTTCACACTTATAACTGTTGCGGCATCCCCATGATCACGTGATCAAAATTCAGACGCTTGGCCACTGACTTGTATTAATGACGGTGTCCTGAGGTCACATGATCCCCTTTTGAGACCTTCCGACAAGCAAAATCGATGGGGAAGCCGAATTCGCTTAACAACCATGTGACTGACTTAACAACTGCAGTGATTCACTTAACAACGGTGGCAAGAAAGGTTGTAAAATGGAGCAAAACTCACTTAACAGCCGTCTTGGTTAGAAGTAGACATTTTGGGTTCAACTGTGGTTGTAAATCGAGGACTAGCTGTATATTCATGGAGCACAATGGAACCCAATGTTTATGTTGCTAAGTGAGAAATTTGTTAAGTGAGCTTTGCCCCACTTTATGACTTTCCTTGCCACTGTTGCTAAGTGAATCATTTCAGTGGTTAAATTAGTAACAATTAGTAACTGCAATGGTCAAAAGAGTGAAACATTGTCATAAGTCGCTTTTTTTCAGCGCTGTTGCAACTTTGAATGGTCATTAAGTGAACAGTTGTAAATTGAGGACTAACCAGTAAGCTATGATAAAAAATACCATTCAGATACAAACTTCACAAACAGTAGCTGCTCAAACCATTGTAAAACAAAACTCCGACATGTTTTTTTGGGGGGTGGGTGAGGGGGGGATTGTTACAGTTCGTACGAGCAGGAATGATAAATCTGCACTCAGGAATTTTGCAGAAATTTCTGGCAAAAGAAATGGTTTCAGCTGCTGCAAAAGCCCCTCGGGGTGATTTTAAAAATAGCCTTTCGCTGCCGAAGACTCCGCAGTTCATTCACCCAGATGCGCGTTTCAAAACCCAGCGCAAAACCCCAAGAAGAATTTGCAGAGAGAGCAAAAAAAAAAAGGCACATTTTAAATTTTATTGAAATGACCTGCCCTTGCGCGCAAAGTGAGGGGAATTATGCGATAGATAAGTAGGGAGGTAAGTCGGTAGGGAGAGAGAGAGAGAGAGAGATACAGATCTATAGATAGAAAATAGAGATAGATGATAAAGCTAAATAGATGATAGAGATAGATAGATAGATAGATAGATAGATAGATAGATAGATAGATAGATAGATAGATAGATAGATAGATAGATAGATAGATAGATAGATAGATGATAGAAGATAGATAGATAGATAGATAGATAGATAGATAGATGATAGATAGATAGATAGATAGATAGATAGATAGATAGATAGATGATAGATAGATAGATAGATAGATAGATAGATGATAGATAGATAGATAGATAGATAGATAGATAGATAGATGATAGATAGATAGATAGATATAGATGATAGATAGATAGATAGATAGATAGATGATAGATAGATGATAGATGATAGATAGATAG